>NC_060884.1:29659355-29864355 GCF_014805685.1 Silurus meridionalis
CTTCAGAATAATCCTTTCTTTTTCTGCCACTTTTATATACTCTTATTAAATATTTGACAGCTAAGAAAAACCTTTTTATAGTAAAGGTTGATATTATTTTTTATAAATAGTTCAAATATCTGCAAGATTTTCAGAACTAAAAACTCTTTTGCATAATTTAAGCACACCCAAATGACTACAATTCTACTGAAAAGACAACTACATTATTACAACATACTAAATAAATAATTTTTAAAAAATGTATGCGATTTATGCGTTTAAAAATAGAAGGTGCATCTTTTTATATCAATCAGTATTAATACACTAATAAGCTATAAGAAGATCCATCACATACAAAAAATGTGAATATTTAATAGCCTTAATACATAAAATATTTTAATTTTTTTTATTTTTGTTATTTGTTTTCTCAGGTGCAATGGTGCACCATTATCTTTCCCAACCCATGATACAAATTAAAGCAAGAAGGATGGAGTAGAAACCTAGTTGATTGTAAACATGCATCTCTGTCTCTGGCCGTCTCTCTCATTTTCTCCGTTTGCATGTCAGATTCTGACCTTTCAAAGTGACACTAGCTGACTCACTCCTATTACCAGCAGCCAATCATCCATAGAATTTATTCACTGCAAATAGAGACAGATGGACAGAGTGACAGACAGAGAGACAGGAAGAGTGTGCTGGAGAGAAAGATAGTTTTGCATTACCCTTTATCATATTCTTTTCATCCATATACTTTTTTATATGATTTGTTTCTTTTATTTCTCTACTTTTGCATAGATTATTCTCTTTTTTTTATTCACATAAAACCAGTGGGTGTAGAAACATACTGCACAAAATATTTTATTTCATTTTCAGCACAATTTAACATTATGCATTCTTTCTTATTGTAATGACTATTTTTTGGTTTCTTTATATCTACACATCTGTTTCTTATTACCTTGAGAAGGTGAAATATAATTGTCTTTAATACGTGTTAGAAAGCAAATCGGAGTGTAGTGGTTTATTGTGACAATTTAAAGTGAGGCTTTATCTTTAATTATTAATGTTAAAATTATAGCTAGAGGTGTGTAAAGGGAGATAAATCAACATGTGAACTCTCAAAGTGGAGACATATTTCAGATTTTTTATCTGTATCAAAGTTTATACAACGGTTTTAGGATTTCTATTGTTTGTCAGCAAAACAATATAGCAGGTCCTGAGTTCATAATTACGATTTTCTGCTAGTTTCTACAGTGCATCCAGAGAGTATTCACATTGCTTCACTTTGTCAACATTTTATCATGTTACAGCTTTATTCCAAAATAGATTAAATTCATTATTTTCCACAAAATTCTACAAACAATACCCTGTAATAACAACGTGAAAGAAGTGTGCTTGAAATCTTGAAAAAATGAAAATAAATAAATAAATAAATATACCCCACTGTGCCTTTTTAAACACCAATTTTATATTCATGTCCTGACTCAGTTTACTGCAGTAAACATTACACATTTTGTTGCCAAAAACCCCAAACAACTCAGGTGCGACAAACTGCAGGGAAGAAATGGAATCTGGGTATGGACACCTTTTGATATTGCTAAAACGTGTACTTCCATAGAGACCACTTCATATACGATCACCCCAGAAAGCCCCCCCACCACCACCACACACTCTTCAAATCAGAAAACCTTCTTTATTTTTTATTCACTCTATAGGGAAATTGTTCGGTTGCAGTTTCTGTTAAAAAAAAAAAATAATAATAAAATAAAATAATAATAATAATAATAATAATAATAATAATATATATATATATATATATATATATATATATATATATATATATATATATATATATATATATATATATATATATATATATAAATAAATATACATATTAGGTTATACAGCATATTAAGTGAAAAGAAGTAGCATAAAATAAAATTTGTAGCAGCATTAAAAAAGATGGCAGATAAGTCCAACTACAATGACAGTTATGCAAGTTATAGCACATGTAACTAATAATAATAATAATAATAATAATAATTATTATTATTATTATTATTATTATTATTATTATTATTATTACTGCACTATAATTATTGCACATAATTGCCCAATATATTAACATTACATAAGTCTGGCATAAAAATCTATAACTATAAAAATATCATATGATCTATATCTATATCATGGACAGGTTGTTTAACAAAGAGTTATATAGTTGTGATCTGTTAAAATCCTGTGGCACTCTGTGGCTCTGTGTTGCTGTATGAATCTGTCACTAAATGGACTCCTCAGACTGACCAGTGTTTTATGCAGTGATTAGGAGAAGTTGTCCAAAGCTATCAATAATATATATATATATACAGTACAGACCAAAAGTTTGGACACACCTTCTCATTCAAAGAGTTTTCTTTATTTTCATGACTATGAAAATTGTAGATTCACACTGAAGGCATCAAAACTATGAATTAACACATGTGGTATTATATATGGAATTATATACATAACAAAAAAGTGTGAAACAACTGAAAAATATCATATTCAAAGGTTCTTCAAAGTAGCCACCTTTTGCTTTGATTACTGCTTTGCACACTCTTGGCATTCTCTTGATGAGCTTCAAGAGGTAGTCACATGAAATGGTCTTTCAACAGTCTTGAAGGAGTTCCCCGAGAGATGCTTGGCACTTGTTGGCCCTTTTGCCTTCACTCTGCGGTCCAGCTCACCCTTAAACCATCTCGATTGGGTTCAGGTCCGGTGACTGTGGAGGCCAGGTCATCTGGCGCAGCACCCCATCACTCTCCTTCTTGGTCAAATAGCCCTTGATGCCTTCAGTGTGACTCTACAATTTTCATAGTCATGAAAATAAAGAAAACTCTTTGAATGAGAAGGTGTGTCCAAACTTTTGGTCTGTACTGTATATATATATATATATATATATATATATATATATATATATATATATATATATATATATATATATATATATATATTTTTTTTTTTTTTAAAGATTCATTCAATGTGTGGTATAAAAACAGCGGTTACTCTATTAGTGATTACATTTAAGGCATTTGGCAGACACCCTTACCCAGAGCTCAGGGGCCCAGAAGTGAAACTTGGTGTGGCTGAGATTTAAACTCATGACCTTCTGTCTATCTGCACTTTGAGGAGAGTAGGTGATCTACAGGCTCTCTCTGTGGCCCCTGCCTTTCTGGAGTTCACTCCAGGCATGACCAGCGCCTTCCTGCATCCTAGAGAGGGTTAAGTCCCTAAGGTGCCCTCGGTCACCACACGACCTGGCATTCAATCCTCTTCCATTCCAGATCCCAAACCATAAGAGACTGAACAGGCTGTGCCCGGTCCGAGCACTAAACTGTTATGTCCACAGGAAAAGTCCATGGAGGAAGTAGCAAAAGTCTGCTACGGTCCTTCGAGGAGAGGCCTTCCTGCCTTCCTGCTCATAAGCAGACCCTCAGCAGATGGATTATTGACGCTATTGCATCCTCTTACGGGTCCTCTGTTTTCCCTGCTCCATTCAAAGCGCACTCGACCCGGAGTGTGGCAGCCTCTAAGGCTTGGTCCTCTGGAGTGTCCCTCTGCGACACTGCGGGCTGGTCCACCCCGCTGACCTTTGTCAGGTTTTACAACCTTGACCTCTGTGCCACTCCTGGCACCTCTATCCTTCGACCTAACTGTGCTCTTTCACACTAGTCAGTCACTGGTCAGTGTGGTGTTATTGGACTCTTGTTCCCAAAGAATTCTGACGCAGCTCGAGTTCTTGAAAGGGAACGTCTCTAGGTTACGTATGTAACCCTAGATCCCTGAGTGAACGAGACACTGCGTCTCTATGCCACAACTCCGGCGTCCCTTCCTTTCGGTTACAGAAGCTGAAGCCGGCTACACCAAGTGCATTTTTTACTACCTGGTCGTGACGTCACCCCGCCAGTGACAGCCTGCTTCCAACTTTGACTGATTACACACATTATTTAGAGCACAGAGAACGCAGCCACGTTCACAAAAAGTTCAGACGCAGCGTCTCATTCCCTCAGAGAAATAGGGTTACATACGTAACCTAAAGACGGTGGTGCTGACGTGTGCTGGTGTGAACCCCCCAGCGTAGCATGAGACGGGTTTCACTCCAAACCCATGTTGACAGTGACATTAAAACGGTTTGAGTATGCAGTGAGAATCAAAGTCAACAGTGATGTCACTAACTAAATTACCTGTCAGTAGATATTGAACGATTTAGCTTTATAGAGATGAGCAAACATAATAAATATATTAACATTATTGATTCAGTTCTTTGAGGTGACACTAAGAGATACTGATTTAGTTGCGACTGTGCAATTTTGATGGGAAATGTCGTTAGCTTTGCTGTATGAGCAGAGCTAAGAGTGCAGCACAGGTGAAGCTGGCATACAATATGGGTTTGCATTCAATACTGTTCCTTTGTTCTGTCTGTTCTGTTATTCTACAATGCCTTTTGTATTTATAGTAGATTTTTCACTTCTTATGTGAACAGTCAAGTATTTTAACTTTGTACAGCCCCTTGGTCGTGAAAGAAATGTATTTTCTGTTGCGGTTTATTCACATTATATTGAGAATGACAAAAAAAAAAAAACTATTTGACCTGAGGCAGAAGTTTAGAGTCTATATTAAAGCAGTCAAACAAACATTTGTCAAATTTGCATGAAAAAAAATTCCATAATCCTAGCAAATAATAGGAAAAGCAACCACATGACATATCAAAAGCCAAATATGAAAAAACTGAATATTTTGCATTAAAAAAAACTTTAAAGTCTAAAGTCTCTTTTTAAAGCTTTGGTGTTATCTGATAAAACATATACATCTACGTCCTCTAGTATATTATCCATGTTGAGGCCAATGGTTAATATCCCCATTGTTAAAATCTAGTGTTTAGCTATTCAGTCATTTATATGCTAAGCTTACCATGCTTGCTAAGTGACGGATTTGTTTGTTTAGATTGGACATGTGGTGTAGTGCATACCGAATGCTATTGGTCACAGTGCAATACAACCGGTATTTCCTATTTCCTTCTCAATCTACAAACATGGCTGCTATGCACTCCAACTTACACAACTTACACACTTTAGTGCTCTTAGTCTCCTATATAATAATTAAGCACATAAGTACACAATGGAATGGGCTTCACACATCATGTTGCCTGCCTTTAAACCTGAATTTGACTCCGAGCCTGTTTCACATCTTTGAGCTGTTTCATAATTATATTATTGAAGCTGCCTACAAGTAGTATTTGCATGACAGCTATTTTAATGTTGTTTAAGTCAGTCAAGCGCTTCACCCAAACTATAAACTATGGAGTCACTAATTTCAAGCCATTTAATGGAATGAACATCTTGGAGCTTGTCAAAACTGCCAGACATATGCTCATAAATATACTGCCATGTAAAAGTAATGATAAAGTGATTTGGATCGATGCATCAATTTAGAGGCTAACATTAATGGCTATTATCGATAAAAGGCCAACAGAAATTTTAACAAATTCAGTCAGGAAGATCCCCCTATCACAACTTTGGTGCAAACAAATAGATTCCAAAAAGTTCAAGTTGTAATTTTTACATTTACATTTACATTTGTGGCATTTAGCAGACGCCCTTATCCAGAGCGACATTTTCCTTTGACATTACAATGAAATATATAAAGCATCTGCTTAAATCAGAATCATACTTGGCAACCGAAACCCAGGTTATCAAGTGTTATAAGCAAAATGTTCTTATTGCTATTATTTCTTCACAGGAATCAACAGAATTTGATCAAACACCGTTCAGCTTTATTCACCTCACAGCTAAATGTGGCTCGATATAATGTTCGATAGAACTTTAAATCTGTAATTTCACCCTAATTGTGATGAATTAGACAATTTTGGGGCTTTTGCTGATGGGAATGAGTTATTGAGCTACAACTAAAATAACACATTCTATTGACAGGGTTATTGAGCTACAACTAAAATAATGCATTTTGCCTTTCATAGTGTGAGGCCAATGTTTGTGCTACATTACATATTATTAATGACAATTAATAAACCTGTCTGCCATTGGTGTGCAAGGAGGAAGAGAAAAAAAATCGCAATGATTGAAAGGCTTTTAGTCTACAGTCATTTTTCCATTTAATCTAATTGTTGCTCATAAACATTTATCAGAATCAAAGGTGTTTTATTTTTATCAATTCTAAAGAAAATGAAGTGTGTGCAGTGGACAGAGAGACTATAAAGACACAATTTGGCAAAATTAATCAATTAAATTTTTTATTCACTTTATATAGTGGCACTAACAAGCAATTTTCACAAAGGCCCTTTACAGAAATCTTTATCAATTTTAAATCCCTAATGAACAATCCAGTGGAAACAGCAGCAAGCAAAACCTAATATTTAACCAAGTAAGGTTATCCACAAATAAATGGATATAAGAAACTTTGCAACTATATGTAGACCAGAATCCAATTTATTTCACTGTTAACTCATGCAACAAATTGGCAATAATTTGCAACTAGAGTGATAGTGAAGTTTATATACACGTAAGTCTAAATCAATTACTACAAGTAAAATTACTACTAATCAAGATTTCGCAAATATGGTTAATTGCTTCTGTTGGAGCCCTGATTAATTTTCCAGACGTTTTCATTTTCAGAAGTGATTCTATCGAATTTTGTATAATATTTGTGAATTGACCTGTCAAAACCCATGTCTTCTCATTAAATACTTTTACAATTTGACTAAATGAATATCAGAATTTGAATATAGTCAGTATATATATTATGCTTTCATTATTAATAACTCCATTACATGTGGTCATAAACAAACTGAATTTAAGACACCATGAGCTACTGCTATATTGAACAAACCCACTCTGAAACTCTTCCTAAAAACCTTGAACACAATCAGTTGTCTTTCTATGTCAGCCAGACACATCTCCAAGATCCTAACCAGTTTAACTTCAGTGCCGCATTTCCAGAGAAATTGCCCTTGTGGCCTTCACTGAGAAACTCCATGATACTAGATCAACTAAAATGTCATCAGTCCACATTCTCCTTGACCTTTTACAAACATTTGACACAGACAAATACAAAACACTCCTGTCAATAATAAAGGGTCTTAGGATTCATAGCAGCACATGACAGTGGTTTGCTTCCCACCTAGATGGACAGTACGTGACGTGAGAAGAGGTTTACGTTTGCTACATGTAGATTCTCCAGTGGTGTCCAACATTCAGTGCTTTGTACTCTCGTGTTCTTTGTTCCATGTTTCTGCCTGGACATCAGAATTTCTGTCATATATCTAATTAAGTATCACCATGGTGAACCTCAACTGGAAGCAAACTACTATTCATTGCAGAAATTGTCTCAGCATCAGGATCTTCTGATCTTTATTGACAAATCTCATCTAACATCTGTCACTCCACTTTGTGACCTTGTGGTAACCATGGACAAACTATTGCCGGTTCCTGTCGCACTGGTAAAATTACACTTATTCACAACAGCAGATGTTGGTTCATTTCTTTTGATGCTGTTCAGGTACTTGTTTAGTCCTTTGTAATTTAAGGATTAGACTACTGCAACTTACTCCAAGCAGGTCTGTGTTTTCACAAAAGGTTTAAAGAGAAGGATGTTTGGTTAAAAAGCTGGCAGTATTTATCTACTTTAAAGTAATTATCACACCCTACACTGCACCATACACTCCCTCTAAACTTTTAGTACTGATTGACTAGACCTCCCATTTCTCTGAGTACAAGGAATACATGCATCAATGCTTTTCTCTGTTTCCATACCTTTGAAGTGGATTAAACATCCCAGTAATATCCAAACAGCTGATTCACTGGCTGTCTTCAAAACAACAATAAAATACATAATATTTCTTACTATACAAACCTCCCCAACAAAAAGGACAAAGACCAGGTCTGGTGAGCGTATTTCTCCAGCTTTGGAGTAAGTGCATTGCCCTGCGGATTGATTTTAAAATTCTTATGCTGACCTATAAAGCACTACATGGTATGGTGCCTCATTACTTGTCACAAATTTTAACTGTTGGGTGATCAAGCTTTTTTGTCTCATGCCACAATAATTTTGAATACTCTTCCTATTGAGATCAGACATTCAGAATTTTTTAGTGTTTATAATGTTGCTCTTAAAAATGACTTTTTCAGAAAAGCTTTCTGGTGTTTTTTTATATGTATCTGTGGTATGTCTTCTTCTTCTTTTGGCTTCTCCCATTAGGGGTCTCCACAGCAAATCATCTGTCTCCATACCCCCTGTCCTCTACATCTGCCTCTTTCAAATCAACTACCTGCATGTCTTCCTTCACCACATCCATAAACCTCCTCCTTGGCCTTCCTCTTTTCCTCCCTCCTGGTGGCTCCATCCTCAGCATTCTCCTACCGATGTTCCCCATGTTCCTCCTCTGCACATGTCCAGACTATTTCAATCAAGCCTCCCTCACCTTGTCTCCAAAATGTCCTACATGCACTGTCCCTCTAATAAACTAGTTTTGAATCATGTCCATCCTCATCTCTCCCAACGGAAACCTTAACATCTTTAGCTTTGCTACCTCTAGGTCCACCTGCTGTCTTTTACTCAATGCTACTGTCTCTAAAACATACAACATCGTATGTATTTACATTACATTTACATTTGCGGCATTTAGCAGACGCCCTTGTTCAGAGTGACGTACTAAAGTGCCTTGAGTCTCTAGCAATAAATAAATTTACATTGGTTACTTTTATTATAATATTATTTTATAATATATATATATATATATATTTTTTTTTTTTCTTTTATTATATTACATCATTATTATTATTCCTGTATTATTATTGTAATGTGTTACATATGATTCATAAATGAAGAAAATATTTTGGACACGGAGAATACGATGATATTGGGAAAGGCAGGGAGATTGTTTATTTTTGTTACATTGAGGACTCTGGAGAGCTCTGTGGCTCCAGTCATTGAGTTTTATGGGCCATTTTCTGTAGTCATTGTCTGAACTCATATTGAGGGTCAGAGAGCACTATGAACAATTTCCTATTCAAATGTTCAAATGCCAAAGAGGCAGCCAAGAGTAAACTCCAGGGACATTTCAACAAGGCCCTGAAACTCCAAAAAGAACAGAGAAGGAACAAAAATAAATAAATAAAATACAACACCACAACTCCAATATTTGCTAAGTAAAATTAATAATTTTCTTGTGCTTGCTAGTTGGTTTGGGTTCCTGATGCACAAAATATGTTTGAGACCCATGTAGGGCTAAAAACATACCCATAAGGGTTTTTTTTGTATCCAGAAAGTATTTAAAGCCCTTTACTTTTTCCTTAATTTGTTATGTTACAGCCTTATTCCAAAATGGATTAAATTCATTATTTTCTAAATTCAACAAACAATACAACGTCATAAACACATGGAAGAAGTTTGTTTTGAAAATCTTTGCAAATATTTGCTCAATACTTTGTCGAAGCACATTTGGCACCAATTACAGACACAAGAATTTTTTAAGTTTGATGCTACAAGCTTGGAACACCTATTTTTGGGCAGTTTCTCCCATTGTTCTTTGCAGAACCTCTCAAGCTCCCTCAAGTTGGATTGGGAGCATCTGTGCACAGACATATTCAGATCTCTACAGAGATGTTGAATCGGGTTAAAGTCTCGGCTCTGTCTGGGCCATTTAAGTTCATTCACAGAGTCGTCCCATAGCCACTCCTTTGTTATCTTGGCTGTGTGTTCAGGTTCGTTGTCCTGTTGGAAAATTGTCTCAGCATCAGAATCTTCTGATCCTAATTGACAAATCTCATCTAACATCTGTCACTACACCTTGTGACCTTGTGGTAACCTCCCTAAACTTTTAGTACTGATTGACTAGACCTCCAATTTCTCTGAGTACAAGGAATACATAAGATAAGATAAGATAAGATAAGATAAGATAAGATAAGATAAGATAAGATAAGATAAGATAAACCTTTATTCGTCCCACAGTGGGGAAATTTCGACATGCATCAATGCTTTTCCATACCTTTGAAGTGGATTAAACATCTCAGTAATATCCAAACAGCTGACTCACTGGCTGTCTTCAAAACAACAATAAAATACATGTCGAATCGGGTTAAACTCTCGGCTCTGTCTGGGCCATTTAAGGACATTCCCACAGTCGTCCCATAGCCACTCCTTTGTTATCTTGGCTGTGTGTTCAGGTTCGTTGTCCTGTTGGAAGATGACCCATCTCCCCAGTCTGAGGTCCCATGCACTCTGGAGCAGGTTTTCATCAAGGATGTCTTTGTTCATTGCTGCATTTATCTTTCCCTCAATCCTGGTTAGTCCCTTAGTTTCTGCCTATGAAAAACATCACCAGAGCCACCACCATGCTTCATTGTAGAGATGGTATTGGCCAGGTGATGAGTGGTGCCTGGTTTCCTCCAGACATGACGCTTGTTATTCAGGTCCGTCTTTATTTCTCAAGGTCTGAAAATCCTTCAAGTGCCTTTTGGCTCAAAGTGGCCTGTTATGCACCATTTACTGAGAAGTGGCTTCCATCTTGTCACTCTACCATATAGGCCTGGTTGGTAGAGTGCTGCAGAGATAGTTATTCCTCTTGAAGGTCCTCTTCCCTCCTTTTTCTGTAGACTCCCCCAGATCTGTGCCTTGATACAATCCTGTCTCGGAGGTCTACAGACAGTTCCTTGGACTTCATGGCTTGGTTTGTGTAACTGTGGGATCTTATATTCACAAGTGTGTGCCTTTTTTCAAATCATGTCCAATCAACTGACTTTACCAACTGACTCCAATCAAGTTGTAGAAACATCTCAAGGATGATCAGTGGCAACAGGCTTCACCTGAGCTCAATTTTTATTGTCATCGTAAAGGCTGCAAAAACTTATGTACATGTTTTTTATTTATTTATTTTTATTATATAATTTTTAGGAAAATACTGAATTTGATCTATTTTGGAATAAGGCTGTAACTACATAATGTGTAAATACATTCCGCTTAAACTGTATATAAATAACTAGCATTGTGTATTTAATCTAGCAGTCTAGCAACCCAACGGTTTAGTTTTATAGAGTATTCAGGGTCATTGGTTAAATATGCATATAAGAAACTTTTCTGCAGCACTCGAGTGCTGTTCTTTAGCTTAGTTTGAATCGTGTGGATTTTAGAGGAAAAAAATACTCCTTAATATATAGACAAGAATAGGAAAAATGTCACAATGAAATAAAGATTCATTTCAACATACACTATATGAATACAAGTATTGGCACACCTGAACTTTCCTGCCATATATGTTTTTTCTTCCAAACTGTTACTGTTACCACTGTTACTAAGCTGGAGTTACACCTGGAAATCCAAACCTGCAAATCCAAATAAGTTCCAGCACGGCAATATCTCTGTGACTCAATTATAAAAGCAAATTGAGACTAAACGTGGAAAGCGATGCTCAAAAAGCACATGCCCTCCTTATGAACAGGCATCCACAAAATTTTGCCATTATATATTGACAATTAAGAACACACCAGTGTAAACTAATGTAAAGGTGATAAAAAAAAAAAAAAAAAAAAAAACTACTTGTAAAACTTGTTTCTGTTCTTTTCCTTTTGGCTGTTCCACTGTTTCAACTGAGCAAGTGTGGAAATCAGAATCCCAGACTGTGACTTTCTGTCCTCATGTGATATTCCATCATGTGTTACAAGGCAAACACTGTGACCCGGTCCTAATTTCCAGCTTTTGCAATGTAAGCACTTTTCTGTTTGTTTTCTGTACTGAAGAGATTATGATGTCAAATCACTGTCTGAACAATCCCTGTAAATAATCGCTGAATTGGAACCACAGCAGAATTGCCCTTGGTGTTCCTACAGAGCTTGCTTCTTAGGTATCTATAAAAAAAAGCAATGTGAAACTTTTGCCTTAGCTAAGCCGTTTTTTCATTGTGAGTGTCTATCAAGTTGCATCCACAAATAAATAACGAAATAAATAAATAATTGTTGCGTGTAATCCCAAATATGTGTTTGCTTGACTTCCTGTGTCTGGACGATTCAGCATTGAATTACTTTCTTATTGCATTCGTGCCACACAAGAGTTCAGTTTCGAAGCAGCCTGAGACCAACTCACTTAGATGTTCCTAAGTGTGCTTGCTGTTTTCTGCCCAGTGAACCACACCAGTTTGATTCGAACAGACTAAAAACCGTCCGCGTGAAAGTGCCCTAGGAATGCGTCTTATTTCTGGATTTGTGCTTCCTCATTTCCTTTCCATCCTGTCAGCTAATCCCTCTGGATGGAATCAATTTCTAGGTCACAGGCTGAAGGACATAGGATAAAGAAGTCAAAGAGGCATCAATTAGAGTATTGGAAAGCATTGTTAGCGATAAACAGAAAGTGGAGGAAATTGGAATCTATGGTAATAATCTACACTTTGTGCTCAGAGACGTGCAGGAATTCAATTTCAGTCTTGTCTGTGAAAACATCATTAAAAATTAGTGTTCACTGTTGAACTGATTTGAATGTGCAATTTATGTTCAGTTCATTATTTTGGCAATAATGAATACGAACAGCATTTGTGTTTAATAACCACTTTTCCCCCCCTTTGAAACAGCAATAGATCTCCAGAAATGGTCTTTAGTTTACAATAAAACATCATTAGAGCATATTCAGCTGTGAGAAATCATTATGAAAGGAGCGTATTGTGCGCTAGCTATGGTTTGAGATTTTTGTATCAGTTTTGATTTCATTGGTAAAACATTAACTCCAAATCACGCAAAACGTTTGAAAAGTTGCTTCACACGCAAGGATTGTGCGAATATTGGCTGTGTTAATTATGATCGCTTGTTCTATCTTCTCTGGCTTGCTCACAAAAGAGATTGTATTCTCTGTGTTGGCAGAAGTGCAATTAGGTAGCGAACAGATCGATTGAACAGGACATCTAAAGGAACGACAGAGCGTTTGTTCTCCGCCGCTTGATTTATGAGTTTCCTTATCCTGGCATGCTTCACCTCGAATCGTCACGCTACAGCAAATCCCATCTTTTTTAGCATCTCATTATTGCAGCAGCATGAACAGAAGGAGACCTCACTGTTTAATATATATAAAAAAAGACAAATGAAACCATCTTAGCATGTAACACAGCGCACAATGCCTTCACTTTACTGAATACTTCATCCAGGTTTTGGAGAAAGGAAATTAGAGTGGAGTGTGAATGAAACAGATCCCTCTGTATGAACACAGCTATCACGCTGGCACATTGTTTCGTTAGGATGTGCAGTGAAGTCATCATGATACTTCAGAATGGCTTCTCCGCCTTTTCCTCCACTCTGATTGAGACAGATTGATAAAATCAGACAGGCGAGAGGGTGCAGCGTGTGATACCGAGATGGACAAGAGAAAATGGATGAGTGGATCGGAATAATCGGAATAAGGAAGGAGGAGATAAGCTGGAAAATTGTAAGGCTGACAGAAAAGAAAAAAACTGATAACACTGCAGAGGCACAAAAGGCACATTCAAACAGATAAATCGTTTAAAAAAGCAACACAAGGCCACTTTTTCAACTAAGTTTAAAAAAAAAAAAGAAAATTCTGTTTACTTTATACCCTCATTCGAATTACTCATTGGACTGTAGTTAATAGAAACAGTCTACAATGGTTAGGACTACAGTTGGCATGAACAAAGTTTGCATTTAAGCACCCATCAGTGTACAGTTTACTAAACAGCACACCTCAACAATGATGTACCTATAATGAATGGAAATTTGGAGTCACCCAGATGAGGATAAGTTCCCTTTTGAGTCTGGTTCCTCACAAGGTTTCTTCTTCCTGCCATTTTAGGAAGTTTCTCCTTGACATTGTCACCACTGGCTCACTCATTAGGAGTAAACTTAAAGCCACTAAAATTATAAATTCAAATTTTATTCTTTTTTCCTCAGTTTTTACCTCTTTATCTCTTAGATGCTTTGGGACAATGTCCATTGTTAATAACGCTATACAAATATAACTGAATTGAATTGAACTGCTCTTTATACTCTACAGTTGCGGGTCTGGTAAAAATGTTGAGAAAATAAAGGAGATACCATTAAATAAACTTGGTTTTTTTTCTTGCTTCTTTTTTATTATTTTTAAAAGAATTGTAATACCAATAATAATACTAATAATATAAGTAATACCACTAGTAATGATAATTATTACTGAGGAAGAAGAAGAAGAAGAGAAGGAAATAATTATCGATAATTATATTATAAGTATTCCAATTTGAAGTTTACACCTTAACAATGATGAGACTATAATGAATGGACATTTTGTGTCACCCAGATGAGGATTGGTTCAGTTTTTGAGTCTGGTTCCTCCCAAAGTTTCTTCTTCATACCATCTCAGGGAGTTTTTCTTGGCATTGTAGCCACTGGCTCGCTCATTAGGGATAAACTTAGAGTTATTAAACTTATACATTCAAATTTTATAACCTGTTTATCTCTGTAAAGCTGCTTTGGGAGAATGTTAAACGCACTACACAAATAAAAACCTAATTGAATAGAATTGCTTTTTATACTTTACAGTTGGAAGTCGTTTTAAATTGTTGGGAAAAAAAATACTTTTTTTTTATTATATTTAATTATTTTAATACCAATAATAATAATAATAATAATAATAATAATAATAATAATAATAATAATAATATTAATACTCATAGCAATGACAATTAAATGCTACTAGTAATAATAACTATAAAATAATAAATATTAAGAAGGAAGACAAAGAGTAAGATAATGAAATCTTTATTAATAATTATACTATTATAAGTATTACAATTATCATCATATTCATCACAAAAATAAAGAAGGAAACTTAAATTAAAAGTTCACTTGTCATGATATAAACACTGAAGTTACTGTTTTCCCACTAATTTGTCCACAGGTTGTTCAGGTTAGAAATTTTTTTGATGACTGCAATTTCAAAGAAGTGCCACCAATTCTAAATATAATGTTCACTGTAGAAAATTCACCTTATATTTTTTAAAATCACTTCTGCATCATTATGGCCTATGGTATTTACATAATAAGATATGAAACTCTGGTCAATTTTTGTTGCTGAAATTTGAAGCAGACTGAAGCGGGTTCTTCCATTACATCATGCTCATTTTTTCTTCAAACATTCTCCATTTAATTGCATTTGAGGATGAAAAAGTGACGCCAGAGCAGGATTTTTGCCAACACTATATTTCACTATACAAGTGAAGCTTTTTATAGGTTGGATGAGAAGATGCTATGTCTACAGTATAGTAGTATGGAAGCTTTTCGACCAAGCTAGTGACTAAAAATGAGTAGACGTGCACTGTAAATCTATCTTTAATCTAGCCGAATAATACTGGATAGTCATATTTGAAACCACACCTCTGAAAGAGCTCCTTTGCACAACACTGGTCACAGAACCAGTGAGGATTTCATTTATACTGTACTTAAATAACAACTAAAGTAACAAGGTGGGTGAAAGTATACACTTCACTTCATTCACAGTGATTATTATTAACATTAACAACAATAAGAAATGATTAACATTGATATCACGCAGCAATTATTCTACATACACACTTTTAATATAGAATACAATTAAGCACCACAGAATGCATAATCTTCATATAGTCTAGAGCCTGTGTTTTATAAGTTTGTGCTTTTTTGTCAGCTCATTGTGTTTCAAAATGATACTAAATGATGCATGTGATTGCGCATTAAATATGCATTTTTATTCATCCGGATAGACGGAGACCATATGGACAACCACAAAGGCTGATCCTGCTGTCAAGGTTAAGGGTTTATTTATTTATTTTCAAGGATTTTTTTTCCCTTAAAAATATAACACTTTGAATTAAATGAAGCTTTGTATTTGAATTGATTTATATATCATTATATTATACATATATATTGTGCCCTTATACATACCCCATATAAATATGTATACCACAATATATATATATATAGTGTAGGTTGTCTTTGGATTCAGTAGCATGAAACTTTCCCTTCACTTGAACTAGGAGATCCAAACCTGTTCCAACATGAAGACCTCTATGAAGATATGCTTTGCATGGGTTGGACTGAAAGATCTCCTGTTTCTGATCTCCACTCTTTCCCTCCTAGCTCTTATCTTAACCCTATTGAACCTTTGGGATTCATATGAATGCTGACTGCATCCTAGGTCTCCTCGCCTCACCTACATAAGTATCTGACTTTACTTAAACCCTTGTGTCTGATTGAGCACAAATCTCTGCAAGCACACTCCAGTGGAATCTAGTGGAACATCTGTCCAGAAGAGTGGAGGGATTTATAAGAGCGAATTGGTACGATATAAATGAATGGTTACTGTTTCCTGTTGAGAACAAGAAAGCCCTTTTATAAGATTGAGCCACTGTAATGATTTGCCCACAGAAAAGTAAATTGATTTAACTCTACACTGTTCTGGGAAACTACTCGCTACAGTTAAGGACTGTAGTGGAACAGCTATAATCCCTAAAACTGCTTTTTTTATCTGAGAAACAAAGGCAAAATAAGCACTGTGCTAAGCCTGCATGACTTGTGCATGTGTTCTTGATGTCTAGTTTGAACTCTTGTGGCATGTCGCTGACTGGCTGCCCTGCTGCCTCATTAAGGATGCTTCAGCTAGTTCAGCCAGCATCCCTACCAGGAGAAGGAAAAGAAAGTTAGAGCATATCATAGCAGTCTTATTCAAGCTACATTGACTGCATGTTAGGATCTAAATTGACTACAAAATCTTGCTCACAGTGTTTGGCACTGGGAACGGTTTATCTTCGGTGCATCTTGCTGATCTCCTGAAGCAGTGGAGCCCATTATTGCTCAGCAGAAGCAGGCCTTCTGTTAGTCCAAAGGATGACTTGTATATAATAGAAATTGTATTGTAAGTGCAGATCTCTGATTTTTACAGAATAATGCAGAAAAACGACTCTTATACCTATGTTTTTTTGATGGAGACAAAAGTCTCTATCAATAAAGACATTGATATTCGCTCATTAGTTCACAGACCTGGAATGGCAGAGGAATGCAGGTCACTACCTCCAACTACTTACTTGGCAACCGGTGCTGCTAAATATTTACAGCAGGAAAATTAAGCAAGTTTAAATAGCATCATGATTGAGCAGGTTTTCAGGATAAATGCTGCATACTGTATTGTTCAGCAGCACTCACAACCTTCTACAGAGTGACACGAGGATAATGTTACTGAAAAGATATTTATAAGGGCAGACTTCATAAACTCATGCTGTCTTTGCATTGTACTGAATAAACAAAAAGCACCAGGATCGCAGGCCTACACATTACAATTTTGTAAAAATGGTTTGTAGTGGAAGATCTTGAGGGGCCTGCAATAGAGCTCTGACTGTAACACTATTAAACACCTTTGGGATGGGCATCCTCAACCTACATCAATATCTTTATTAACTCAATTCATTTTTTATTTGCATAGTGCTTTTAACATTGGACATTGTCTCAAAGCGGCTTTACATAGATAAAGCGGTTATAAAAGCGTGTTCCTTATAATTGTATGTTTGTCCTAAATTAGTGAACCAGTGGCAACTGTGGCAAGAATAAACTTCCTGAGATTGTATGAGGAAGAAACCTGAAGAGGAACCAGACTCAAAGTTCTTGAGTTCCTGATGCTCTTGTGGCTGAATGAGCACAAATTTTGCTAACCACACTCCAAAATCTTGTGGAACATCAAAAAAGAGTGGAAATTATTATAACAGCATTTGGGGAAATAATGTGGAATGTAAAAAAGTACAAATGGTCAAAACGTTTTTGCAAATAATGCAACAGGAAATGAGAGAGCTAAAGAATAATATATATACCAATAAGAAACCTTTTTTTTTTTTTTTTTTTTTTAAATTGGTATTGGTATATTTTTTTAAGATACTGGATTTTAAGTGATGCAGCTCTTGTATTGAGCCAATGATAGAAAACTATGCAAATGCTGTGGTTTTTCATTTGTGTATGAAAACAAGGAATCAAGATATTCCGACAGAGCACTTCAATCTCTTTCAGCTCAGCCGGTAACCATGTCTTACTAAACAACAACTTCACTCAAACAAATAAATAGCAAAAACAAATAAGGGAATTTGGTGAATAAAAATGCATGGAATAGATTCCAAATAAGGTCAGATATAATAGTGCCATTATAATATTCGCATTAACCTTATAATTTAGTTAATGCTAAACAAGATAAGCCTTTTATCGGATAAAATTATTTTTTGTGTTGCATGTTAGACTGGAGAGCAGGAGTTTGCAATTGATAGTTTGGAGCAAGCAATCAGCCTTAGAATATAAACTGGCTTGTTCAGGAAAAGACTTGTTTAGGTATTTTCCTGTTGAAACTCTGATTCTTGTGGAGTGAGATTTTCTTTTGTTGGATTTGTTTCATTTGGATTTCAAAAGTTTAGGTTTAGGGATTATTATATATATATATATATATATATATATATATATATATATATATATATATATATATATATATATATATATATATATATTAACCACTAAGCTACTGCATCCACTTGCACTCCCAAACATTTTTGCATATCCTGTCTTGTCCAGAACACTGAGTCAGACCATCCCTAGAGAAGATCGGGTTAAGTGCTCCAAAGTGGCAGCAAGGAAGTGCTGGGGATTGAACTCGTGACCCTATGATCAATAACCAAGAGCTTTAACCACTGAACCACTAATGCATTCTATGTGTATGTATTTATATGCCATATAAAGCGTAGTTTAACCCTGTTGAACACCTTTTGGGGTGAAAATGAATGATTCCTGCACCCCAGGCCTTTTACTCTGCATCACTACCCAATATTACCTACACCCTTGTGGCTGAATGAGCACAAATCTACTTAATCACACTCAAAAATACAGTGTAACATCTCACCAGTAACGTGGAGAATAATTTTATCATGCAATGGGGACTAAATGTGGAATTAAATGTTAAAAAAAAGCACATATGAATCTTTTTATGTTTCCACAAATACATGCCTATATACAGGGAGTGCAGAATTATTAGGCAAATGAGTATTTTGACCACATCATCCTCGTTATGCATGTTGTCTTACTCCAAGCTGTATAGGCTGGAAAGCCTACTACCAATTAAGCATATTAGGTGATGTGCATCTCTGTAATGAGAAGGGGTGTGGTCTAATGACATCAACACCCTATATCAGGTGTGCATAATTATTAGGCAACTTCCTTTCCTTTGGCAAAATGGGTCAAAAGAAGGACTTGACAGGCTCAGAAAAGTCAAAAATAGTGAGATATATTGCAGAGGGATGCAGCAGTCTTAAAATAGCCAAGCTTCTGAAGCGTGATCATCGAACAATCAAGCGTTTCATTCAAAATAGTCGACAGGGTCGCAAGAAGCGTGTGGAAAAACCAAGGCGCAAAATAACTGCCCGTGAACTGAGAAAAGTCAAGCGTGCAGCTGCCAAGATGCCACTTGCCACCAGTTTGGCCATATTTCAGAGCTGCAACATCACTGAGTGCCCAAAAGCACAAGGTGTGCAATACTCAGAGACATGGCCAAGGTAAGAAAGGCAGAAAGTCGACCACCACTGAACAAGACACACAAGCTGAAACGTCAAGACTGGGCCAAGAAATATCTCAAGACTGATTTTTCTAAGGTTTTATGGACTGATGAAATGAGAGTGAGTCTTGATGGGCCAGATGGATGGGCCCGTGGCTGGATTGGTAAAGGGCAGAGAGCTCCAGTCCGACTCAGACGCCAGCAAGGTGGAGGTGGAGTACTGGTTTGGGCTGGTATCATCAAAGATGAGCTTGTGGGGCCTTTTCGGGTTGAGGATGGAGTCAAGCTGAACTCCCAGTCCTACTGCCAGTTTCTGGAAGACACCTTCTTCAAGCAGTGGTACAGGAAGAAGTCTGCATCCTTCAAGAAAAACATGATTTTCATGCAGGACAATGCTCCATCACACACGCCCAAGTACTCCACAGCGTGGCTGGCAAGAAAGGGTATAAAAGAAGAAAATCTAATGATATGGCCTCCTTGTTCACCTGATCTGAACCCCATTGAGAACCTGTGGTCCATCATCAAATGTGCGATTTACAAGGAGGGAAAACAGTACACCTCTCTGAACAGTGTCTGGGAGGTTGTGGTTGCTGCTGCACGCAATGTTGATGGTGAACAGATCAAAACACTGACAGAATCCATGGATGGCAGGCTTTTGAGTGTCCTTGCAAAGAAAGGTGGCTATATTGGTCACTGATTTGTTTTTGTTTGGTTTTGAATGTCAGACATGTATATTTGTGAATGTTGAGATGTTATATTGGTTTCACTGGTAAAAATAAATAATTGAAATGGGTATGAATTTGTTTTTGTTGTTGCCTAATAATTATGCACAGTAATAGTCACCTGCACACACAGATATCCCCTAAAATAGCTAAAACTAAAACTACTTCCAAAAATATTCAGCTTTGATATTAATGAGTTTTTGTGTTCATTGAGAACATGGTTGTTGTTCAAATTAATCCTCAAATAAAATTAATCCTCAAAAATACAACTTGCCTAATAATTTGCACTCCTGTATATATATATATATATATATATATATATATATATATATATATATATATATATATATATATATATATATATTTTCCTACCATGATTTAATATGTATTTTTAAATGGAAAAGGTCAATAAAATTATGCTTATTCAAATAATTGCTAGTATGAAATAGACATGTGGTTTGAGGATGTATGTTTTTTTTTTTACCAGTTTGTGAAAAATAAGCATACTGTAATCACTGCATTTTCTACAGTATGAGAAGAAATCCAGTAAGCACTTTCCAAGAATTCTGTTGTACTTATTCAGCATTTCATTTCGGGTTGTATTTATTCTTCAGTTTTCACCTTATGATGGTTAAAATAATTCAGCAAGATAAAAATGTAAGATTGGAGAGTTGCAATCATGAAAGTAGGGGAGATTAAAAAATAGGACCATTTGCATGAATTGAAAAAGTGCACTTGGTACACATTGGTAGTCAATATACCAAAGCTTATAAAGCAATGAAGATAAGACATAGCCAGCTGCATTGCATGTGTGTATTAGCTAGGTAAACCAAATGCTTGTAAAAATGCTAGCTTGCAATCACATTCGGCATAAGCATTTTGAGCTTTGCGTAAAAGTTAATCCTCAACAACAATCTTTCATAGTGGTACTTTTACTCTGAAAACATTTTTTATTTTTATTTCAATCACTACTTCAAACACTGCAGCCAATCTTGATGCTGTTTCTTTAATTCCTTTTTTTCTAACTGCTTGCATGTTAAATTGGCACTTTAAGCACAATCTTTAAATTAGTAATCATTTTCATTGTAGTTCTGAGTGGTTTTTGGGCTCCACTCATAATCCATTGTGTAAATGCATGTTTTAATGTATTAATTAATATTCAGCTCGCAGACTTGATGATAACGACTGCACCGCTGATGAAAAGAAATACTGTAAGTGTGATTAAAGTGTGGAGATAAAAAAAGACGTAAGCGGCCGATCGGATTTCTCTTTGTTGACGCACTGTGATGAGTCACTAATTTAATCGACGCCCTTACAAAGGTTGTGACCAATACAAGTGCATAAAACGTGATGGCGATAACCCTTCATCTAGGTTTGTACTTATCCAGACACAATGGAAGATAATATTCCACCTTGCTTAATAAAAGGATATGCCTGCGGGTTATTGATGTTTGTTCTATTAATGCAGAGATCATAATGTTGAATCTTCTGTTAATCAAGTTAACCCTGCCTGTCTTTTTTTTTAATTCAGTCTCTAAAACTAGTCAAGCTTTAGCTCCTGTAAAGAATCATAACACAATACATTATTAACTCTGTTTCTGAAATCAAATAAATGTTGGCTCAGTCCCTAAGCACTGCTCTAACTTGATAGAATATTATGTTTACTCAATGTGCGGTGTTTGCTGAGGAAAGATGACCTATAAACTCATTAAAAAAATGATACTGCTCATATGGGACCAATGTGATATTTAGAGAAGACAATAGCAAGAGGGCAGTTTGCAGAGCTATTTTACACCATCACATTGTTAAATATCATTTTTATTAAAATAGCTTACACTGGGGTGTTTATGGCAAATCTTTAACAAACAGATGAAAAATGTATACTATATGGACAAGTATTGGGACGCCTTATCTAGTAATATGTGGTTCTTCCCCAAACTCTCCCAAACCATAAAGTTGGGGGTGCACAATTGCATAAAATGACTTTGGATGCTGTAGCATGAAATCTTTTCACTCAAACTAGGAGACCCAAACCTGCTCCAGCATTATGATGCCCTTGTGCACAAGCCAGCTCCACAAAGATATGGTTTACATCTTTGAAATGTAAGATCCTACAAAGCCGAAGACAAACAATTGTATAGGATATCTTTTTTTTATACTGTAGCATTCCGTTTTTATTTTTTATTTGAATTAGAAGACCCAAGCCTGTTCCAGCATGACAATGGCCCTGTACATAAAGCCAGCTCCATGGAGATAAGGTTTACATCTTTGGAGTGGAATATCTGGGGTGTATCTGCTGTGAAGCTCTAGCCTCAACCAAACTGAGCACCCATAGGATAAATTGGAATCTAATGGTCAAGTGTCCACAAACTTTGGTCCATATTGTGTATGAAATGTTAAAGCATTGTATTAATGTCTGTTTTTGTAATAGAGGTGAATCTGTTTCCTTAAACTGCACTTGTTGCTACTTTGATTTACCTTTAAAAGAGTAAAACATAGATGGTGGTGAGGGAATGCTTGTTTTATAGCTGCTATGAAAGTGATGCAAAGAATTAATGTTTAAAGGTGCAATAGATACTATAAAATTGCTGTTGTGTTGATATGAGATCTCTAACGGTTAGATGGGTTTGACATTTTAATGATTCCCTTAAACCTCATTCCAGGTTAGGCCTCTATAGCGGGCCACTTAAGATCTTCCACTTCAACACATGTAAATCATATCTTTAAGCTTGCTTTGTGCACAAAGTCATTGCCATGAGGTCCTCTTAGTTTAAGTACAACTTCCCATAAAATACAGGTTGGGAAAAAGCCACATTTTATGTCTGAAAAACTCATGTCTTAATCCTTTTGTCCATGTATTGTACTAAAACACAAATATAACACTTATATGGCATTGAATATATTTGCAATAAATGGACATTCGGTGCAACCCAGCTGAGGATGGGTTCCCTCTTGAGTCTGGTTCCTCTCAAGGTTTCTTCCTTTGCCATCTCGGGGAGTTTTCCTTGCCACAGTCGCCACTGGCTCGCTCAATAGGGACAAACTTACACGTATAAAGAACATATTCACTTTTAATCACCACATTCTCCATTAGTATTTGCTTTTAACAATGTTCATTGTTAAAAGCAAATACAAATTAAAATTAATCGAATTAAATATGGTCAGTCAAATTACAAAAATGTCTATATTTATTTATTTATTTATTTTTATCTCAGAAAATTTGAGTAAAATACTGTATATAACTTTTACC
The DNA here is from genome assembly GCF_014805685.1 of Silurus meridionalis. Classification (NCBI taxonomy): domain Eukaryota; kingdom Metazoa; phylum Chordata; class Actinopteri; order Siluriformes; family Siluridae; genus Silurus; species Silurus meridionalis. The sequence goes on from NC_060884.1 coordinate 29,682,873, forward strand.
CCTTTTTAAAATCGCTTTTCCATATCTGGCACATTTGTTGGTAAGATTTGCATACTATTGCAGTTAAACCACAAAATAAATAATTTATCCTGTGCAGGATTTGAGGCTTTTGTGTTCCTTTTTTTGCTACATTTGGCTCTGGAACCTTTTTATTGTTTAACTAATTCATGACTATGGATTATAATATTTTTTAAATAAAAACACAAAAAAAATGCAAAACTACTCATTACATGGTATGAATGTGTTAATTATGCATTCTTGAGAAATTGTTGCCCCAGCAGTATGCAAAACCTTTAAAAATTATAATATGGAAACACTTGATTCTGTAAGGTTCAGAATTTAACAGCAGCTCAGTTCGGAGTTCAGAGATAAAAAGAAAGTCTCTGATTAGGTCTTGGTTCAATTTAAAAGGTGCACAAACAAAATCCATTTCAGGTGGTTTCCTTGTTAGAGAGCTAGGGTTGAGATCAACAACAACAAGGTGGGAAGTTGGTGAACAAACATAAAATGCAATTTTAATTCATAAAAGCAAGTCTATGTTAACAGCAATACAAAAAATAGAACAAATTAAATATTTGCTTGTTAAATGGAGTAGAATAATCAAACACTATATAACTGAGCTTCGTTGAAAAGCAAGTACATGGTTTCAATATTTTCTGAATACATGGCTAATTAGCATGAGGTGAAATCTGTGTGTGAAATTGGACATATCTGCACTTGACCTCGAAAACCTTATACTGCCCTGTTTGTAGTCTTTCACCTTCTGGTATGCATGCAGAGGTTCTTTCATTATATAAATCGGTAATCTTAATTATGAACATTCCCCTCTTGTGAGCAAACCAACAGAATAGGACAATTTACTCTTAGTACTTAATTGGAATTAGGAATTTACTGTCCAAAATGATTGATTATTTAATATTTTGGGATTGCAGAATACATTTACCAAATGTGGGTCTAATGTGAAATGGGATGTTCAAAAAAAGCAAACACACATGTTATGGTAATCTCAGTGCCACCCAAATGAGAAAGGGTTCACTATTGAGTCTGGTTTCTCTCAAGGTTTTGTCCTCATACCATCTCAGGGAGTTAAGATTTTAAGGATTAAACATATGCATTCCTTTATAACTATTTATCTCTGTAAATCTGCTTTAAGACAATGTTCACTGTTAATTAAATGCATTGTATTGAATTGTGTAAGAATAGCTAAATTGTCCATTCTAATGGATGGACACCGATAGACATTTCTACATTCCAGTCAGGGGTGCCGTTAGGGGGGGTGCAGAGTATGCCAGGCATATGGGCCCAAGAGAACGCTAGGGGGCCCCACAATCATCAATTCAAATTTTTTAATTTTTTAATTTTTAAAATTACATACACACATATATTTTAAATAATAACACTGTGGTGAAATAAAATTAATTCCCTGTAAAGAAAATTAAACTGAAAATAGGATGAAAATGTTTATTCATTTTTTGACTTTGAGAGAGTGTTTACTCGTGAAAAAATTAAACGCATGAGGTTTGTCTACAGACTGCATAAGTTCAAATGTGTTAGAAGCTCGTTGTGGTATTTAGTCGGTTGATATGTTACATTTCTCTTCCTTTATACATCTGTTTTTTTGAAAATGTTTTATTAAAAAATAAAAATCATTTATATTCATTTATATTCATTAATTCATTATATAATTTATATTGTAACATATTATGCAATAGCAAATTATTACATTTCTTTAACAATAATATCACGTGTGTATATATATATATGGGGGCCCAAAATTCTGTCTTTCATACCCCCCTTAAAACTGTTAATTGCACCCCTGATTCCAGTAAAACGTTGCACAGCACCAACCATGACCGAAAAGGGAATTTGTATGTGTATTATAGCAGTTTGTTTACTATCCCCGAACTACAAAGATCGAAAGGATTACAAACCAGAACTTCCAGATCAAGAGGTTATTGATCATAATTAGCTTTTAAATGATCTTTCTCATTGTACCTGCCAAGAGGAACGAAATTGCAGCCCCTAAGTGTGCTTTTCTTTACCTCTCCCATCACTATCCTCATGTTTTTAAGTTTAGCTTCAATTTTTTCCATAGATTTTAGAGCGATTACCTGAGTGAACCTGAGTCTTATATTCTCAAGCTTTTGCTCTATGGTAAAGCCTTTTGGTCTTCCATTTCTGCCAGGTCCAAAATTCTTAAGTGCTTTGTAATCTCCCTGTCAGAAATAAGACTAATGGAAACAAAAAATCAATGTGATTTGGCCCATGTGGAGCAACACCAGTTGGAGGTTTAATGGAATGGTTTCATCCAAGAGAACATCTTAGATCTCTGTATTAATGCAATCCACCTCGCAGAATCTTCAGTAACTGCTCCATAAGTCACGGTTACTGCTTCATACAGACACCATGGCTGTGATATATATTTCTAGGATTGTTGCTATGCCTTTGTGTTCTTTTTCTTTTCTTTTTTCTCTCTGTCTCTCTGAAGTCCTGATCTTAATGTTCATGCTAAAAATAATTGTTAACCTTCTCACTTAGTCCTGAAGACATCAGGCAAAATTACTTAATGATCCTAGTCCTGAGATTCCTTGACGAAAAGCACAGAATTTTAAATCCTACATGAAGTTATTAGATCAAAATATATAATTAAATCTGAGTGGCTTGGAGTGTAAGAATATAAGCTTGGGCCACCTTGTGTTTAAACCCAAAGCAAGTAGGAATATGCTCAAGATTTCCCCTTGTGTTTATAATCGCAGCTCCAATTTCAGAGCTAAGATTTCTCAATTTACTACATGTTCGGCGATAGAAAACAGCTTGAATAGGTCAATAACATGCTGCTGGCAGTTCTTTATTGATTTCACATTCATAAAACTCAAAGCATTTATTTCATCACATAATGTTGTTGTTTGCTGGAGAACAAATTCTGCATTGTTGCATTAAAACAGAAAAGTATACGTACATACTGTATGTACAACCAAAAAACATTGGTGGAGGCTGATAAACTAGATTAGGGGCTCCACTCATAGCGCCCCCAAGCTGCCATTAGCCCAACATAGGGGCCTTTACCCTTCTTCATTAGGGGTGCAGAACCATGTATTACTACAACTTCCTACTATAACAAGCTTGAATGTGCAATTATGGTACATTTACTGTAATGTATGTGACAAAAGCCTCCCCTTAACCAGCAGCTGTCAAATATACAGTATCAATTAGAAAAAAAATAGACAATATGAACTAATTTATTGACCCTTAATGTATGTAGATATAATTCTGTAAACGACACTGTATGAAGAAAACTATTGGAACACCTGACTTTTCCAGTCATATGTGGTTCTTCCCTGAATTGTTACCCCACACCACCTCACCCTACACCCTATTTGACTTTACCAACACTCTTGTGGCAGAATGAGCACAAATCTCCACATTCACATGCCAAAATCTAGTGGAACATCTTCACAGAAGACCCAATGGGTACAAAACGATGTTAAAAAAGCACATACAAACCTTTTGGTCAGGTGTCCACAAACTTTTTTAAAATTTATATTTAGTGTATATTGATTATTTTTTCCCCTATTGCAAGTTTATAGACTATTTTGTTGATCTATGACTTGTAGGAATTTGTTAATTTCCAAAATGTATAATTTATAACACCATAAACGGTGGGGAATTTCAAATGTATAAATATGTACTGTATGCAAGGAACTTTTAACCCAGGTTAAAAGTCAACCCCCATCTTGGCAAGCTTGTCAATTAATCTATTATTTCTGCACATTACAAATAAATGGTCTGTTTTGTGCTTGCACTTCTAGGCAGAACTATGATTTTGGCCCCAATTTCAGTGCTAACAACTACAGTATAGCTGTGACTTTTCTCACCCTTCAGACTTTCCATAAGTAATTCTAAACCTTTTTAAATCACCCCACACAGAAGCCTAGACATCACAACGTCTTCAAAACTGCAGCCCTTGTGGGGTGTTCCTGGTCTGCAGTGTTCAGTATCTATCAAAAGTGGTTTAAGGAAGGAACAGTGGTGAACCGGTGACAGGGATATGGGGGGGCCGAGGCTCATTGATGCACGTGGTTAGCGAAGGCCGGCCCGTGTGGTCCAATCGCACAGACGAGCTCCTGTAGCTCAAATTGCTGAAGAAGTTAATGCTGTTGATGCTCGATGTCTACACATAGATTAATGCAAAAGGGGGAGTTATAAGGTAGCAACAAGGAAATGTGTGGAAAAAATTTGTGTTAAATTCATTCCGAATGGAAATATTTACCTGTATGTAGAAATTCATAACACTATTGAAATCATACACAATTTAATAAGATGCATGCTAATTAAATTAGTTAGTATCTGTTCTATTTGCTGATTAAACCCTTCAGTTTTTTAGTCATGATCTTATTTTAACAAACAGCTCCGCATTATCAATACACAAGTGACTCTTTAACGCTGATGAGATCATTGTCCTCTAAAGTATTGTTGATTTCCAGCAAATAATAAGTGTCATGTAATGCCGCTCTCCGAGCGTTCACCTTGTCCTGTGTTCACGTCTCTCTGTTTCTTGCTATTGACGTGTGCATGAGCAGTCAGCGTTTTATTACGCACCGACATTTCTTCTAGGACGCAGACAGAATGCCATTTCCCTAGACAACTTGTTAACTTTTAAGGGTTGATGTATTCAGGAGGCGGATCGGGACGAGGTCGATAGAAAAAGTGCAGGGAAAACAAAAGGAGGAGATTAAATGTGTGTCAAAAGGAGAATGAAGTGTGCAAGGAGAAAATATCGATCGGGATGGTCTGGGTCTGTGGCTTGGATCCGAGAAAATGAAGCACTGGTTAAGTCTCAACTGCTTCTGACACACACATACGCACATGCAGAGAGCCATCTGTTCTCATCTCACACTGTCGGCTGGGTCTAACTTGGGGGGAGTTTCAATAAAACTTGATCAAATTTTATTTTTTTCTGATTCTAACTTCGGAGTTTAAATGTGCGCATTTCACTTGAAAGACTCCATCCTACTCGTTCTGCTTTATAAATAAAAGCTGTATTCTGGCAATATATTTATTGTGCACAGTGTAAAACTGCAACCCTGATATGTAGCTTCCAAAAATGTAATTTTAATAAAGTAAATAGAAATAGAAAATTGTGCTTTCTAAAGGTTAGTTCTTAGTATTAAGCCTTTATTTTTGGCTGCTTTATCATCACACTGGATCAGTTGATATTACTGAAGAGCATTTAAAAAAAAGAAATATGTATTTATACATTTTTTGCTATTCATAAAAAGTCCAATGCTTTTAAACAAAGCCTTGAAAACATTTTAAGAATCTGAATGGATGCACTTGATTTGGTTTAATTGAAAGCTGTGTATTTTTGTTTTATTATTATTATTATTATTATTATTATTATTATTATTATTATTATTATTATTATTATTATTTATTTTTACTTGTGGTGCAGGGGAATTCAACAAAGAAGAAGAAGGGAAAAAAAAGTCCAATTCTCCATTCTACATTTAAACAATCACTATGAATGCTTTAATTGTTCAATAAAGAGTCAGGAAAGTATTTTTTCTAAGCTTAGAAATAAACATACATAATAAGAGTATCAAGTGAAACTGTGCTGGGCTTTTTTGTGCCAAGTTTGGGTCCTGTTCGGGTCTCCACAAGAGTGCATGTTCCTGGGCGTGGAAAAGTCATGTCTTTCTAGAACTCTTCAAATACCGTATATCTTCAGATTAGCATGGAGATTCCAGTGGTGGGCGGTCAGGGCCAGCAAAGCCTTCTCTGCTGGCCTAAACACTATCAGAAGCACTGAACTACATTTACATCATAAATTCTTATATTTGTTCCATATAAATGTATTAATTTATTCCAAAAAGTTTATTCTCTTCATTCAGTAGCATTTCTCTTGGCTGCACTGCTTTCAGTATGTGGATGTTAGAGGCTGAAATCTGATTGGACAAAAAAATCTATGTGCTGCCATATCAATCTAATCTGTATTTCTTTAACCAATTAGATTTCATATTTGCCTCACAGAGTCAGCATTTTTGCGTCAGCATTTTTCCATCCTCTGATTGGTTGGTCAGTGGGAAACTGTTACAGCTAAGTTTACATTTACATTTACATTTGCGGCATTTAGCAGACGCCCTTATCCAGAACGACCTACAACTGAACAGTTGAGGATTAAGAGCCTTGCTCAAGGGCCCAGCAGTAGCAGCCTGGTGGTGCTGGGATTTGAACCTATGACCTTCCAATCCAGTCCAATGCCTTAACCACTAAGCTACAACCTTCCTTAGGTTCCTTAAGTTTGACCAGCAAAACACATCTGTAGCATTCTGCACACATTAATACCTCTGAGATAGAATTTTTTTTATACCTACAGAAGAAGAGAAATGTAATTGGTTTCGGACATACTCGAGAAAAGCTAGACATCGTGAGGAGAGGTTGGCCATCCCTGAAGCTAGCTAGCTCAGGGTTTGTTCACCACTTACTGAATACGAGCAGTACCACTGGATTACAGCCTCTGAGAAGTGGTGCAAATTCTGTCTGCATCTCTGGTGAATAGGTTGTATTTTATTTATATTTTTAGGTTTTTGTCATGTTATTAGACAAATATTGATTCTGAACTGCTCCAGATGATGTAGGTGCACAGTTGTGGTGGTAGTGTAGAGGTTTGGGGTCTTAACTGGGTTTCTTGCTTTAGTAAAATGGTATTGTAATGCCACATGTTGTTATATTGCGTTTTTGTATAGTATTGATGGTTTCTATAATTGTGATGTGATAGTGGTGGTATTTAGAGGTGGATTAAGTCGGGTCCCCACTTAAGTCCCTACTGAAGGCCCAGGTAACAAATGCATGGCCCACCACTGGGAGACTCCAAATTGGATAGGGTGTATATGACAGAGAGATATATTTTTCTGTGAAAACCTCAGATTTTTTACCAAATTCTACATTTCGTTATAATTTCAGAGTGCCTGTTTTATTTTTGTAGCGATTTGTGAATCAGACCCAGGAGTCTCTGATGCTCTCAAGAATGGCGAGTGACAGTATCAACTTTACACCATATTAAGGTTGTTTAATTAGTGTGTGTGTGTGTGTGTGTGTGTGTGTGTGTGTGTGTGTGTGTGTGTGTGTGTGTGTGTGTAAGCCTGTGTTAAAAAATAAAGTATGAGCTCACCCTTTGAATGTTCCACATGGTGGTGGTGAATGGGTGTGTTATGTTTTAAAATAGAATAAAATATTTAGGTCTGTATACATGACTAATACAGTACTTAATTTGTTTTATTTAATTCTTTGTTTTCAGTTATTTCAGTGTTTTTGTCATAAGGGTTTCTGTACACTCAGTGAACTGGTTTACGCAGTAGCCAGGACTGTAAAGTGTCAGGGTGCTAGTCTGCTTGCTACTTTACTGGTTGATAGGAGTGCTGAGGCAAGTTGAGGCAGGATTTTATTGGTTTGTTGTGTGTCTGTATGTTTTTTGGAAGGATGATGTGGTCTCCTGGTGGGTTTGCTGTTCCTGTAGTTTTGGAGCTGCTTCTGTGTTTGCTTGCTGTGTGTCTACATGTGATTTAGAGTCCTGGTAAATTGTATTTTAGTGTCCTGGTCCTTGTTGACACTTTGCTTGATTAAGTGCCCATGGTCCTTTAGGTGATTGGTGTATTGTTTTTGGTGAACCAGGTGCTTTTTAGGGATGATCTCTTCTTCATGGCAACTGTTGGTGGGTGAGATATTCTGCAACAAGTAAAACATTTTGTCCTCAAAGTTGATGTAATAGAAACAAGAAAAATGGGCAAAAGGAAGAGCCAAATTATAATTGCTAGACAACTGGGTCAGAGCATCTCCATAATTGCAGCACTTGTGGGATGTTCCCGGTGTGGCCTGTGTGTTCCGATCCAACAGATGAGCTCCTGTAGCTCAAATTGCTGAAGTTAATGCTGTTAATGTTCGACGGGTCAGAACTGTTTCGGCAGCAAATTGGGTCTAATACAATATTAGGCAGGTGGTCATAATGTTTTGCCTGATCAGTGTTTATTTATTGGTGTATGGTTGGATTTTTGGTGGATATTATTTTTGCATTTGGAAAGGGCTTTTTTTGCAGCTCTGCACACACTAGGCCCCATATTCTCTCCTGTTTTGTCCTTGTGCCAGTGTGGTTAATTATGCAGCTGGGCTCAGCGAGAATTTAATTAAGAAGGACTTGGTGCATATCATTTGGTCTTGGATGGCAGGTTTTCTGTCCTGGAAAAAAATTTTACTTTCTTATTTTATTTGGTTTGGGTTGATTTATGACTGTCTCAGGTTTGTCTGTTTGCATGGCAGGAAATGAGGTGAAGGTTGTTTGTTGTTGGGAAGTGAGCATTGTCATTAACTTGAATAAAGTCCCAATGGTGGTTTGAAAAGTGTTCAATAGGGTTGTGATGTGGGCCCAGGGGTGGGACGCAACAAAGACTTGGGGTAGATAGTGTCCTGTATAGATTTGGCCTGACATAATTCAGTGTGTGTGATGTTTATAGGGGGCAGGAGAAGGTTGCAGTTTTGTCTCTAAATAATCTCCCTTGTCCAGGTCCTGTCTGAGGTTTGAGATATCCACTGTGTGCTTTACTTTAACGGTACTTTTTCTGCTCCATCTTTATACTCTAAAATTTTAATGGTTCTCTGTCCTGATGTGAGGTACTGTACGTCTATTTTCAAGTTCAGCACCATCACTCGAAGTGTGCTTCCAATTTTGGTTCATTTGTCTCTTGGGTGCTTGATATCTTTTGCTGGTAGTGTATTGAGTGAATGATCTTTTAATTCTATTAGTTCCTCCTTTGAGCTGGGTTACAGTAGTGTGTGCTAGGTGAAAGGGTCATACTGGGTTTTTTCCTTACATTCCTTTCTTTTGTTGGCATGACAAATAATTGTCCTTGTGTTGCCATAGCAAGTAAAAGGAAAGGTAATGTAAAAACAGGAGATATAAAAAAAAAAAGACAAAATGCTAATCTATTAAATAAATGCAAGACTAAATAATACTTTGACAACAAAAAGACATACAGCAGAATTAAATCACAATGCAAATTTTACTAATAAATCAAAGAAGAAAAACTATAACAAATTTGCAAGAAACATTTTCGGGGGCTAAACACATATTTGGAAAACCACACATTCAGATGTGGTTTGAATACACAATGTTGCCTAAACAATCTTATAAAAGCCATAACTGTATGCAAAGAGATTTAAGGGTGATTGGAAATTTCATTCTTTATGTGCATGTTGTGACCACAAACCATAGTGGAACATTAGAGTGTAGGAGGAAAGGTCAAGCAGGGCAAACAAATAGGCCGCAGGATGTCAAGATGTCCATAAATAAAATTTTTAAAACAAGTTTATATGTCAGTATGAACAGTTTGGAATGTAATTATTTGTCTATGAGTCTCCACCTAGGTCTTCAAGGTACAATCCTTTGTGTTATCATTTTATTTTATATATATCACTATATTGCCAAAAGTAGTGGCTCACCTGACCTTTCCTGCTATGTGGTTTGTTTCCAAACACTTACCATAAAGCCGGAGACACTCAATTGTACAGCAAAACTAGCTCCATGAACATCAGTTTAAATTATATGGAGAGGAAGATCTTGAGTGGCCTGTTTATAAAGCTCTGATCCCATCCCTACTGAACACCTTTGGGATGAATGTGAATGCTGACTGCAGCTCAGGTTTCCTCACCTACATCAGTACCTGCCTTTCGTAATCCCCTCGTGGCTGATAAACACAAATATAAACACACTTCATCCAAAATCTAGTGGAACATCTTCCCTAAAAAGTGGAGGAAATTTAAAAAGCAAATTGGGATTAAATGTGGAATGCAATGCTCAAAAATCACATACCGTACTTATGACCCAATACTTTTGGAAATACTGTGTGTTTGTGTGTGTGTGTGTGTGTGTGTGTGTGTACGTATATATGTGTATATATATATAATATATGGTTGGGATTGATTGATTTCCTGGAGGCTGTGCACCCTGCCTTGTTTCGGTCCACTGTCTGGGGTGAAATCTTGCTTGTGATTGTGGTCTTTGGTCATTTTCAGTTGCAGGTGGGTGTTTCTGTTGGTGGTGTGTGGGTGTTCTGCATGTCCACTGCCTCTGGTATAGTTGTGTAGGGGTTGGACGTCCCTAATGATGTCTCAGTGTAGGGGCAGTTAGGGTAGGTCTCTATTGCCTTTTCTGTTACTCTGCAGACCAACCATCTAAGTCACTTTTGCTCAGCTTTAAAGTTGTTGGTGCTTGTGGATTTAGGAAGGTGTGCCAAAGCTTGGGTCAAAAGTATCTCTGGGCATCAGGGATTTTCTGACCTTAAAAAAAGCTTTTTTATTGTTTCCTTTGCAGGATCATTGCATTGGAGTCATTGGAAATGGCAATATTAGCCTCTGTATTATGATGGTGCCTTGTTAGGGTGTGTGACGTGTATGTTGTGGCCTTCTGTGGTTATTTATGGGGGGTTGTGGGTTGCTGGTGCTATGCTGCTCTATTTTGGAGGGTTTTTTATGGAGGGGTAAAAAAAACAAAGAATTAATTGTGTAGAAGTGGTGGAACAGAGGGTTAGAGAGATACATTATGTGCTATAAAGGTCTTTTTAGATTGTTTCTCTGATTTAGCTCATGTTTGAGACCAGTGGGATTTTGTCTTTTTCTTTCCCCCTATATTTCTAAATGCTTCCCTACCTATTTTGTACTTGCATTGTATAAAGTCTCTTGTGTGTGTGTGTGTCTGTTCTGGCACAGTTGTCTAATTTCCACTTCCAGTTCTCGGTTTTCAATGATCAGCTGGTTTTGGTGCTGCTCAGTGTTTGTAATAGTGGTGCTGTAGGCTTATACTTATTCACTTGGCTACACTGTCTCTACTTTTAGCAGTGACATGCAATGTGGAAGTTGGCAGCTGTGTTGGCTAGTCTTGGGATTGGAAGGAAGGCATTGGGTGCTGTTTCACATAGAGGAGGCCTTTTTTTCTGAAGTGGCCCAGGGGAGGAGCTCAATTTTGTTTCTGATGTTCTATTAGTGCGCTTTCACTTGCAGGGTTCTGCTGTCTCCCCCTCTAGCACTTATTTTAAATAATAACATGTTCTGAAAATGGCTGTTCACTGACACTCCCCATCCAATCTGATGGAGCTTAAGAGGTTCTACAAAGAGGAATAGGAGAAACTGCCCAAAAATTGGTGAGCCAAGCTTGTGGCATGAAACTCAAAAAGACTTGAGGCTTTAATGGGTGCCAAATGGGCTTCAACTAAGTATTGAGCAAATGCTGAAAACACTTATGTACAGGTGTTTTTTTTTTTTTTTTTTTAAATAAATTTGCAAAGAATTTAAACAAACATCTTTCACATTGTCATTATGGGGTTTGTAGAATTTTTTTCTAGTTTTGAAGCTACAGTATCTAATCTATCTATCTACCTATCTGGCAAATATTTGGCAAAATTGATTACATATTGGCAAAACAAGGATAGAATAAATGAAGGAAACAACAATATTCAATTAAAATGCAACATGTAAATAAATCAAGTTGGATAAATTAAGATAAAATACAATATTTTAAGGTGTTAAAGTAAAACTCTATGACAATGTGTACTGTTCTTCCCCAAGTAATATCTGCATTTGCCAGGCTTCTGGTAGGTTGGAAAAATAAATTTCTAAATATAAAGGCATCACAATGAAGGAGAACGAGCTTCTCTGTCTCAACCTCACCAATCTTAGAGTGAATGCACACTCATTCTTCCTCTCTATATCCAGATAGTAATCACTGAGCTTTTGTTTTGTAAAGATCTGTCTGTTTTTATTTTTGACACTGAAGATGTATTCTTTCAGAGCAGAATCAGGTTTATCATACTTTGTTTTTAGGGCCTATTAATGTTATCTTTTGTAGTTTCACTTGTTACTTTATCAGGGTATGTTAAAGCCAGTGTTGCTGTGTTCCCAGTTTAATGATAATAAAGATGTCATTGTCAGCTGTCAGCTGATTTTCTTTTCCTTTAGGCTTTAATTAGTAATTGCTAAACTGTCCAACTATCCAGACACCAGACATAGTCCGAATATATTGTTCCCAAATCTAATGGTGCCAAGTTTAGAGGTCCAGACTGAAATTTCAGTTTGGTTAATCCAATGATAAAACTGCCTTTTTTTATACAATAATATATACATATCCACTATGTGTGCAACCCTGTTAAAATTCTCTAGGATATTTTCATCCGACTTAATGTATGCTGTTCAAATACCAAGCTCTCAAATAACAAGTATTTGTGTGAGGAGTGAATTAGTTTTTCTTCTGTTTTTCTTCTGTTTAAAGTTCAGGTTTGGTAGGTATGCTGGCCAGTCAAGCACACCAACACCATGGTCATTTAACTAACATTTGGTGCTTTTGGCAGTGTGGGCAGGTGTCAAATCCTGCTGGAAAATGAAATCAGCAGCTTCATAAAGCTGGTCAGCAGAGGGAAGCATTAAGTGCTCTAAAACTTCCTGATTCACGACTGTGCTGACCTTGGACCTGATAAAACACAGTGGACCAACACCAGCAGATGACATGACTCAGCAAACCACCACTGACTGTGCAAACTTCACACTGGACCTCAAGCAACTTGGATTCTGTGCCACTTCTCTCTTCTTCCAGACTCTGGGACCTTGATTTCCAAATGAAATGCTAAATTTTCTTTCCTTTCATCTATAAAGACGACTTCAGGTGTGTGTGTGTGTGTGTGTGTGTGTGTGTGTGTGTATGTGTGTGTGTGTGTGTATACAGCTTAATAATTAATTTGTAATATTTATAACACTAGCTTACAACCTTTATTTTTTTATGAAATACAGCAAAAACGTGTCAGACACTCAGTGTTACTGGTTACTGGTTAGAGACACCTGAAGGTTTAAAAAAGAAAAAAAATCTCCGACAGGCAGAGACGCAATGCGAGTCACATTCTACATTTCAAGACTGGACTACTGCAACTCTCTGCTGGCAGGTCTTCCCCTGAACGCTATTCGTCCACTGCAAATGATCCAAAACGCAGCTGCACGACTTGTGTTCAATCAGCCCAAGTTTTCCCACACCACCCCACTGCTGCGCTCCCTTCACTGGCTTCCAGTAGCTGCACGTATCAGATTCAAAACACTGATGCTTGCCTACAAGGCCAAAAATGGACCAGCACCATCTTACCTCAGTGACCTCATCACATCTCTCACTGCACCACGCTGTCTGAGATCCTCCAGCACTGCTCGACTGGTACCACCTTCTCTCAGAATGAGAGGTAAGTACAATTCAAGGCTCTTCTCTGTTCTCGCACCGAGGTGGTGGAATGAACTTCCCCTAGATGTCCGTACAGCAGAGTCCCTGATTATCTTTAAGCGACGACTGAAGACCTACCTCTTCCTGAAATACCTAAATTAGCACCTTCCAAGTTTGTAGAATTCGAGTTATATTTATATTGAGTTTGTATTCTTGCGTACCAGTGTAGATTTATTCACTACTAGAGATTTAAAGCACGTTTGTACGTCGCTCTGGATAAGGGCGTCTGCTAAATGCCGCAAATGTAAATGTAAATGTAAATAATGTGCATGTGATCAGATGTTCTGGAGCACAAGGTTATGATATGTGATGTGTATTATGTGTAGGCTTTGCTAAAAAGATCTGAGCCATGAACACTGTCAGGAAGACTATTCCAAAGTTTAGGAACTAAATGTGGAATGCTCTACCTTTAGTGGACTTTGCTATTCTGAAGATACCCTAGATTAGGGTATGTTCCTAAGATACCCTCGGTTGTCCCACAACCTGTAATGCTCCAGGCATTCTCTCCTCCTCCCTTTCAGGCCCTAGAACAGGAGGATATACGTCCACAGAACAGAACTGCGGCGTATGACCTCCTCGTTAAGGAAACTCTGGAATGGAGTAGGGTCTCTACTACCTCGGTAAAGAGACCAGCCACTACGAACTGTGCCCCTTCAGGAGCCACAGCTTCCACAACTCCGGGCGGGGGTGAATTAGGGTTCCGCCCACCTGCAAAAGGAGATGCCACCAGGGAGTAATTTCCCACAGAGGGCCCTCGAGTTTGGTGCTACCAGGAGAAGAAAGACTCCTTCCCAGGAAACTCTTTCCAGAACTCCCAAGAGCAGTGCGTTTGGGGGAAAAGCGTACAAGCGTAGCCATGGCCACGACTGTACCATGGCATCTAGCCCTAACAGGGCTGGGTGAGAGAGTGAGAACAAGAGGGGACAGTGTGAAGTTTCCTGGGTCGCAAACAGATCCACCTGGGCTCTGTAGACCCTCTGCTATACCTGCTCCACCACCTGGGGCTGGAGTTGCCGATCCCCAGGCCTCAGCCATTGTCTCAACATGGCGTCTGCTCTGACATTCAACCATCCGGGATGTAAATGGCCCTCAGTGAGTGGAGTTTGTCCTGGGACCACAGGAGAGCCTCTTGCGCCAGCTTGTACAAGGGGCAAGCCCACAGACCCCCCTGGTGGTTGATGTATGAGACCACCGCTGTATTGTCCATGCAGACCAACACATGGTGGCCCCTTAGTTCCGAGAGGAAGTGTTTTAACCCCAAAACACAGCCATCATCTCCAGGCAATTTATGTGCCATGAGAGACGTGGCCCACTTCACAGACCTTGGGCGGAGTGGCCACTCATGGTAAGCATTAAGAGAAGACAAGGAGTCCCCAAGACGGGGCCTTGGGACAGAAACATTGGTTTCTTCCACACATCTAAGGCTCGAAGGGCACGCTGCAAGACCTTGATGGTACGATACAGATTCCTTCTGGAGGAGAACCCTTTGCCCCGGAGCCACCACTGGAGGGGTCTCATGTGGAAGAGGCCAAGTGGGATTAGACTGGATGCTGCCGCCATGAGACCCAGCAGTCTCTGAAACTGCTTCACAGTGAGTGGCTGGCCTTTCCTTACCCTCCTAACTGCAGTGCGGATGACTTCAATCCAGGCGGGAGACAACCGTGCCTGCAACCTGGAAGAGTCCCACACCACACCCAAAAAAAGTGGTTCTATGTACTGTAGAAAGTACAATCTTCCCGGCGTTCAGTCTGAACCCCAGTTCTCACCTGCATGAAGGAATGACATCTCGATGCCGAACTGCCTGGTGCTCTGAATGAGCCAATATCAACCAATCGTCAGTATAATTCAAAATGCGGATGCCCTGGAGTCGCAGCGGGGGTCAGTGCTGCGTCCATGCATTTTGTGAAGGTACAGGGTGAGAGATCTAGGCCGAACGGAGGACCCAATATTGGTAAGCTTCGCCCCGAAAGCAAACCTTAGGAACCTTCTGTGTGTGAGGAGGATGGCAATGTGGAAATATGCTTCCTTCAGATCTATCATAACAAACCAGTCCTCGGACCTGATCTGAGACACGACCTTTTTGAGAGTAAGCATCCAGAACCTGAGCCTCATAAGTGAGCGATTCAAGGAGCGAAGATCCAGAATGGGACGCAACCCGCCAACATCGAATTACGGGCTGTAGTAGCCTGACTCTTGATCCGAGGGGGGAACCACTTTGATGGCCCGTTTTCCCAGGAGAGTGCGCACCTTCTGTTCCAGGACCAGAGCCTGCTTGGGTCCCACCAGGGTGGGACACAACCCATTGAACCAGGGAGGAGAAGACGCAAACTGAATCGCGTAGCCCTTCTCTACAGTTCGAAAGTTCCTCAGGGAATCCAACCCCTTGGGGCTGGCCTCTGACCCACTCAGAGTGTCTGGAGCGGTGTTCTGCAGCCGATGACACATCGTGAGAGGTGGCGGATCTCCCCAATCCGCAACAATCTTTCGGGCGAAAAGAAGGGGGGCGAACCGCTGGAGGGAGGTTGTGCTCTGAAGCACGTCTCGTGGCAGGGCTAACATACCGGCCTCCTGGACCCGAACAGCCAGAGCAGCGTACTGCAGCCGTTGACGCCTCCTGAGAGGCAGCGGAACTCCCCCATCCGTACTGAGTCTTTGGGCAGAAGTGGAGGGAGATGGGGGGGGCTGTGCTCTAAAGCACATCTTGTGGCAGAGCCAACGGCCTGGCCTCTTGGTGGTGCTGGGGAGGGACGGGCACCTAGCGTGAGGTGTACACTGACCCCCCAACTGTAGGCTGTCAGGACCTATGCACCACAGACCATTTGTTGGAGGCAAGGGTGATCCTCAGGTCAGCCTGCTCCCTCTTGGGCTTAGAGCGTTGCCGGGGCCCTTACTGCCCTTGGAGATCAGGTGACAATGCTCTGTTTCTTGGCTTTGCGGTGCCTGGAGGGACTGGGCAGGGGCTGCCGCTGAACAGCCCCACTAGATCGCTGAGGGAGGTACTGCTAAAATGCAGCCGTCTGCTTTTTAGACTCCTGAAATTTGTTAACAACCGCTGTTACAGCTTCGCCAACAGCCCAGAAGGAGTCATCGGGTATTCAACATCACAACTCTATCCTTATCTGGGAGGTCAAATGAGGTAAGCTACAGATGCCTTTTTTGTTGCTACCAGTGCCGCCATGGACTGACCAACGGCCCGCGCCATGTGCTTGGTGGCCCGAAGGGTTAGGTCAGCAGCTCAATGCAGCTCCTTAATATCATCTGCCCTGGAGCTAAGTCCCTCATCAAAATTCTGCAGCAGGTCAGCCTGGTATGCCTGCAACACACCCATGGTGTGGAGGCAACCCGCAGCCTGGCCTGATGCTGCATAAGCCTTCCCCAATAAGGCGATGCTACACTAGGAGAGAGAGAGCTAGCTAGTGTCTCCTCCACATGCGGCATCACCCCGTAGCCATTTTGTAGCTCCTGGTTTACGTGAAGTCGCCCGCCGATGACATCACGACTCGCTTACTGGTCAGATTTCACACGCAGTTCAGAGCGCGGACAACGCAGGGGTGTTCCCAAAGCGTTACGATGCAGTTTGAAGTTCCGGAATGGTGAACGTGTTTTACTAAAAGCTTTGTTTATAGAAAAAAGACAACATTAGAAAAAAAATCATACAAGCTGATGTGCTAGAAAGGAATTGCATGTTTGTAATGAACAAAATAACACAAGTTGGCAGTTTTGCACATTTGCCTTAATGAATATGGAATTTAGGGCTTTTGTATTTAAAAGTGCAAAACACAAAGTGCAAAATGCAATTGGATTAAATTAGCACCTGTAATATAAATACTACTGTTTGTATATGACTTTTGGAACAGCAACTGAGTGCAAAAATTAGTAAGACTAAAAGTCATTAATGTGTTTGCAGAAACATGGTTTTTACCAGTTAAAAACAAAACAAACCATTTTATTGGTTACATTCACACAAACAGGACATGTACTCTAAAATGGTTTAGAAAAACTCAAATATAAATGCAAAATAATTCCATTTGTATAGAAAATGAATGTAACAAAGGAAAACAAAGTAAATGTGAAGAAACATTTACAACAAGACAAACATACTTCAGAATCCACTATAAGAAAAATTTGAGAACCTACAGTGAAGCTTTGGAAAAAAACATTCAGTCTACTGACTTGAACATCATTCAAAATATAGAAATATGGTTTATCACCAAAAGTATTGAGACACCTGATATTTCCAGCCATTCCTGGTTCTTCACCAAACTTCTCCTACAAAGCTGAAAGCACAGAATTGTACAGGATTCCTTTAAATGTAGTAGCATTACATTTTCACACTTGAAGTAGGAGACCCAAACCTGTTCCAGCATGACCCTGTGCACAAAGCCAGTTCCATGAATATATGCTTTACACGGGATGGAATGGAAGATCTGCTTTAGAGCTCTGACCTCAACCCTATTGAACACCTTTGAGATAAATGTGAATGCTGACTGCAACCCAGGCCTCCTCACCTCACCTACATCAGTGCCTGACTTTACTAATGCTCTTGTGGCTGAAGGAGCAAAAATCTCCACAAGCACATTCCAAAATCTTGTGGATTCTCATGAGACTTGTGGTTATTTTAAAAGCAAATGTGGACTAGACGTGGGAGGATGTTTAAAAAATACATACCCATTTTATGGTCAGGTGTCCACAAACATTTGTTCATATAGCTTATATATATATATATATATATATATATATATATATATATATATATATATATATATATATATATATATATATATATATCATTTTCTTTCTTTCATTATTATCATTTTATTTAGTTAAATTAAAATATCTCAACAAAACAAGTCACCATGTGCTCTATTTATTTATTTAATTTTATGAGCATTCGAATCTGAAGTGGTGCTTTCATGTGTAAAAACTAGAGGCAGAATTATATTCCTACTGCATAAAGACTTCTAATGACTCATATCGAACGCTTTGATATGCCCAATTATGTAAAAACATTTTAATAAGTAAACAAAAGCTAAATCTAATTAAACCCCTTTTGGTCAGCATTTTCTCATAAACAATATAAGATCAAAGATCTGAGAGAATTTGGCATTCATTCTTCAAAACCACAATAAACTTAATTATCCAGTGTGTGCATGTGGAATCTAAAAGCAGTATAAGAGAGAGGGGTGGCTGGGGGGTATTTAATTTATACTAAAACATTTTCTAGTATTTCCTGAATTTACTTCTAAATAATACCATTTAGATAGTAAGTTCAGAAAACATATTTAGCTACATCATCCTACATAAATGTTACATTCATCATTTTCTAAGCACTTTATCGAGAACAATAATAATATGAGGTATAATAATATAATTTGATATATTAGCTGTCTGTCCCAGTTCTTCATGGTAAGGATTCTGGTCCATGTTGACATTGTCAAATCATGCAATTCTTGTGAATATTGGTTTTTTTTTTGTTAGTTTTCTTATGATGGTAGGCCCTATAATTGAGAGAACACACCAAGCTGTTTTCCAGTACCTTGATAACCACTGATAATCTATATATAGAAACCATAAAATATCCCGAATAAACAGAACTATTTACGTAGGTTGATAAATTTGATTTATATTGCGGAATGGAACAGCAGTGTGCAACAGGTATGGAAAGTATTATGTTCATTTAATATATAAAATTACACAAATAATGATGGTGGGTCCCCTGGTGGTCTAGTGGTTAAGCCGCAGCGCTCCCACCGCTGCGACCCGGGTTTGATTCCCGGTCAGGGTACCCTCCCCAGCCACTCTCAGTGCCGGTCCCAAGCCCAGATAAATTGGGGAGGGTTGCGTTAGGAAGGGCATCCAGCGTAAAACATGTGCCAAATCAAACGTGCGGAGGATCCGCTGTGGCGACCCCTAACGGGAGAAGCCAAAAGAAAGTTTTTACACAAATAATGATGGTATGTCTGTTTGAGTGCATCTTCCCCTTTAATTTTCCGCCTGCAGTGTTCATTTTAATTTGCTACCTCTACACCTCCTCTTCTATATGGGAGAAAGTAGGTTGCTAATGACCTCTAATTAATCTAATTACATCTTTGTGTTCAAAATCACATCTACACTGGAATTCTTCATCCAAATCATATATGTGACATTATTTTTCATGTATATTTAACTCCTTTCATATATTCACCACGTTTGATCAATTTTGATGAACTTGCTAAAGGCATTGCACTTTACAACAAACAAAAATTGCAAATTTCTACAGTTAAACAAAAATACTGTTTGTCTTATTACGTATGCACTTTTCTTACTATTTTGTTAAATGAAATGTATTGTTTTCTTTCTCTAGATGCACAATTTATTTACCATTAAATATACTGTTCACTTTGTACGAATTGTTTGAATGTGAATGTGCATTTGTACATTTGCTTATCCGGGAAAATTGCAATAAAAGATTTTTGCTGAGTTTCATGGGGACGTGTGCGTCTGCTTAGATCTGTCACATGATTAGGAAAGCTTAAGCAAAATATTCAATCAGCTTGATAAATTTAATATCATGTGCACCATTCCATTACACACATGGCTTACTGTAGTGTACTTTCTGAAGAACACTCCCAAGTGTGAGGTTTGCTTTGGCTTGTTGAAATTTCAATCATTTATTTTTTAGCAAGATCCAAAACTCTTCACCTGTAGTATATTTCAGGAGTTATTGCCCATGATTTACATAATGTAAACGATTAGATGCTAATCATACATTTGTACCTGACAGCAAGTGAACCATTTAGGAGTCTTTGGAGTCATTTATCATCATTTCACTCTGCTTAAGAGAGCTGCCTGATCTGATCTGTCCATCAGACTTTCTCAGATATGTGTGATGAGACACAGATTGCTCCTGGCAAGCATTTAAAATCATCTAAGCCCTGGAAAGTGAGCATGTCGCCTCCTTCGTTCTTCGGCAGAGGAGAACGGCACTTTGAATTTATTTTATTTTTTTTTTCGTCTTTTTATCCTTACCGCCTCCATGAAAATCCTCCACTGGGACTAATTAAGGATGGCACTGACAAATGCAAAAGTAGTTTCTGAAAATCAAGTTACAGTACATAAAAAATGTTAAGGGGAAAACATGATTATTGAGTTAGGGAATGAAGACGTGCTCTATACAGTGATGTTTGTCACGGTAGATGAAGATAGACGGATGCCACTGCTGACAAATCTGAATTGAGAATTCACTGTTGTCGCTAGAACAAAAAAACAAGCAAGGTTCAGATGATGTGCAAACAGTAAATTAAAGCTGACAGAAACTAGTTCAGTAAGAAAATGGCAATCCTATATAACAAGGTCTGGAAATAGTCAAAGAGCACGGACGCTAGAGCTTTTTCTTTACAAAGTTTTCATGAAATAATGTCATTTTTTCATAGTGAGTGTGTATAGGAGCACATCTGTGCTCACGCAATCATGAACAGGGAAACTGAAAGCAGGGAAAGTGTGTTGAGAGTTGACGTCCATGGTGGCCATATTTGTAGTCCATGGTGATTGTTGAGAATAGGACTCTTAGATATCATCAAGGTTATATTCCTGAGCCACTATGTATCACTCTGACAATTAAGCATTAGTGATTTATAATTTGGACATTAAAAAAAAAAATACATCCAAAATCCTCCCACCCCAGTTTCAGGGGAAAAAAATGTGATTGCGATTGTGATTGAAAAACTGATGCTATACAAGAACAATTATTCAATACTGATAGAGTTTTTGATTGTACTCTTTGAGTGAAGCTAGTAAATTATAAACTCCACATAAGGAACCTGCATATCATTTGTGACCAAAAGTAATACACCGCATGCTATACTGTTTTTGATCTCTGGTACCGGTTTAAGCTAGCATGCTACCACTATGTGATTTGTCCAAACCTTTCTCTGAATCTGAACTACCATCCTGACTATACAAAATACATAGAAAACAAACTGGCAAAGACCTGGGATTAGTTTTTCTTCTGTACTACAATGTATGCTAGCTAGAATGGTCTGGAGGAAGTAGCAAACCTTTCAAAGTGATTTCAGATCGACAAATTTTCTTTGAACATTGGCAAGAAGAAGGAGCTGGTAGCTGACTTTAAGAAAACGTGCAAGGATAGTTTCAGCGCACTTTTACGTAAATGGACCCCTGTAGAAAAGCTTCCAACCTTCCATTAATTTAGGGATTCATACCTCTGAGGATGTATGTAAATATGTATGTAGGTAACTGTCTGTTCAGTGGTTAAGGTGTGGGATTTCTGATCAGGAGATCATCAATTTAAATTCCAGCCCTTGGCCAAGGCCCCTAACTGCTGTTTTTTTTTGTTTTTGTTTTTTTTTTATCTGCAGGAGCACCAAAAGCATCCTGACAATATCCCTGATATGGAAACACCACCTATCTGGACCACCAAGCCCTGAAAAGAGTGGTGTGATTAGCTGAGCGTACAACTAGTGAACATCTGCCTAAACTGCAGGACATCTTTATCTGGCAAGAGAAAAGCAAAGAGGACAATTAAGGACACTAGTGACCTAAACCATATACTGTTATATACCATATCCATACAGCACACATCAGGTGTATTGACAGGTATCGTTTCTTTCCTGCATTGTATTGCACGTGTTTACCATATGCTTCACTGCTGCTACACATTTTCATTTATTTCATGAAATTATGGAAATCGATTGATTGTACAGCATCTATACTTAATATATTACATAATATGTATAATTTATTGTAAGCTTTTTGTCAATTTTTTTGTAAAACTTTTATTTTACTTTAATTTTACTGTGAGCAACCCAACTATTTCTCTGTGGGATCAATAAAGTATTCAGATTCTCACTATTGCACTCCAACTTCTTCCACTGTGAGCTACTGTAATTTTTTCCCCTACAGTACACATCAAATATATTTTGTTCTATACATGTCCTGCATTATGTTCCAGCAATTTTCGAATCTCACTGTGAAAATTATACCCTGCATAACCTGCTGTATGTTCACAAATCAGCAGGCATTCTTTTTCAACCCTTTTGAGGCATGGTGCATGTACAAAAGCTTTCAGCCTCCACTGTGGCATCAGAGTCTGTAAAATAATTTGAATCTACTGTAGGTCAATAGCAAAGCTTTATATAAGGGAACATGAGGTAGCAGAAAAGAAAGAATGTGTAAATGACAGAATGACACACAGTGGAAAGATTTAAATGTGGCACAGGTGGAATATAATCAGATTTTGCAACGTCCATCTTTTTTATTATTTTTATTTTGTAATGTTGGATTCTGCTGTGCTGTGCTGCTGCCAAACCTGGTTTCACAATGGTAATTTATCTTTTGGTGTAATAAATAAACTCCTAGAGCCAATGATGGGAAACTAATACATATTTTCTATGTTTGTGATCTTTATTAAAGAATAAGTAGACACACCATATTCTGAACATGTCTGTTTTATGTTCATATAATGTAGTAGCAGTTAGCATTAGTACTTGTGGCTGATGAACACAAATGTCCACAAGCACACTAAAAACTCAGGAACATTTTTTCTGGAAGAGTGGAGGGAATTATAAGAGCAAATTGGGACTAAGTTTGGAATGCCATGGTTAAAAAGCACATACCATAAAAAAAGGGTTGTGTTTGGAGGGGCATCCAGCGTAAAACATGCGTCAAATCAAATATGCAGATCTCGAAAGAGAAATTCAATCCTGGATCAGTCGAGGCCTGGGTTACCAACGACCACCACAGGTATCGTTAGCCAACAGGGTACCGGTGGAAATTGGGCTACTGTTGGCCGAAGGAGGAGAAAAAGAGGAGAAAGACGACTTTAAAGATGGCAGGAAATGGAGAGATGTAATAGGGTGGAGATTCTGGTTGGCTCTTTAAATGTTGGTACTATGATTGGTAAAGGGAGAGAGGTAGCTGATATGATGGAGAGGAGAAAGATAGATATGTTGTGTGTTTAAAAAAACAAGTGGAAGGGGAGTAATTGGAGGTGGGTTTAAACTGTTCTTTAATGGTGTGGATGGAAAGAGAAATGGTTTAGGGGTGATCCTGAAGAAAGAGTTTAGTAAGAGTGTAGTGGAGGTAAAGAAAGTTTCTGATAGGGTGATAAACGTGAAGCTGGAAGTTGAAGGCGTGATGATAAATGTCATCAGTGCTTATGCTCCACAAGTGGGTTGTGAGATGGAGGAGAAGGAAAAATTCTGGAGTGAGTTAGAAGAAGTGGTAAACGGGGTACCTAGGAATGAAAGATTGCTGATTTCCATGCAGAGGGACTGAGCTGGGAAGGATGTGCTGCAAGTTACAGCAGTAAAGGATGGAAATGTGTTGACTAGTGAGGAGAGTGTGTTGAGATAATGGAGGGAATATTTTGAGCAGTTGATGAACGAGGAAAATGAGAGAGAGAGAAGGTTGGATGGTGTGGAGATGGTGAAGCAGGAAGTGGATAGAATTAGTAAGGAGGAAGTGAGAGAAGCGATTAGGAGGATGAAGAGTGGAAAGTTGGTTGGACCAGATGACATACCGGTAGAAGCATGGAGATGTCTAGTTTGTCTAGATGTCTGTTTCCAGTGTTCTTCATGGCTTTCCGTAAACGCTTTCCTTAAATGTTAGCAGTTCGCCATTCAGGATTTCCGTTTTCTTTTCAGGCAACCAAAATAACTTTTAAACATACTTAAAATTGTCCTTTTAACTCCACAAACAGGTGCAGTAGGAATGACAGACTGCTTCAAGGTGGAGGTTGGACTGCATTAAGGATCGGCTCTGAGTACTTTCCTGTTTGCAGTGGTGATGGATAGGTTGACGGACGAGGTCGGACAGGAGTCTTCATGGACTATAATGTTTGCGGATTATTGTGATTCTTGGTGAGAGTAAGGAGCAGGTTGAGAAGAGCCTGGAGGGGTGGAGGTACATGCTGCAGAGAAGTGGAATTAAGGTCAGTAGGAGTAAGACAGAGTACGTGTGTGTGAATGAGAGGGAGGGCAGTGAAGTGGTGTGGTTGCAGGAAGAGGTGGAGAAGGTGGAGAAGTGAAGAAAAGAGTGCAGGCAGGGTGGAGTGGGAGGAGAGGAGTAACAGGAGTGATTTGTGATAGAAGGGTATCTGCAAGAGTGAAAGGAAAAGTTTATAGGATATATATATATATATACATACCAAAAGTTTGGACACACCTTCTCATTCAAAGAGTTTTCTTTATTTTCATGACTATGGAAATTGTAGATTCACACTGAAGGCATCAAAACTATGAATTAACACGTGGAATTATATATGGAATTATATACATAACAAAAAAGTGTGAAACAACTGAAAAATGTCATATTCAAAGGTTTTTCAAAGTAGCCACCTTTTGCTTTGATTACTGCTTTGCACACTCTTGGCATTCTCTTGATGAGCTTCAAGAGGTAGTCACCTGAAATGGTCTTCCAACAGTCTTGAAGGAGTTCCTCGAGAGATGCTTGGCACTTGTTGGCCCTTTTGCCTTCACTCTGCGGTCCAGCTCACCCCTAAACCATCTCGATTGGGTTTAGGTCCGGTGACTGTGGAGGCCAGGTCATCTGGCGCAGCACCCCATCACTCTCCTTCTTGGTCAAATAGCCTTTGATGCCTTCAGTGTGACTCTACAATTTTTCATAGTCATTAAAATAAAGAAAACTCTTTGAATGAGAAGGTGTGTCCAAACTTTTGGTCTGTACTGTATGAATGAGAGGGAGGGCAGTGAAGTGGTGTGGTTGCAGGAAGAGGTGGAGAAGGTGGAGAAGTAAAGAAAAGAGTGCAGGCAGGGTGGAGTGGGAGGAGAAGAGTGACAGGCATGATTTGTGATAGAAGGGTATCTGCAAGAGTAAAAGGGAATGTTTATAGGACTGTGGTGAGACCTGTAATGTTGTATGGTTTAGAGACAGTGGCATTGAGTAAAAGACAGGAGGTGGAGCTGGAGGTAGCAGAGCTAAAGATGTTGAGGTTTTCGTTGGGAGTGATGACAATGGACAGGATTAGAAATTAGTTTATTAGAGGGACAGTGCATGTAGGACAATTTGGAGACAAGGTGAGGGAGGTGAGATTGAGATGGTTTGGACATGTGCAGAGGAGGGACATGGGGTATATCGGTATGAGAATGCTGAGGATGGAGCCACCAGGAAGGAGGAAAAGAGGAAGTCCAAAGAGGAGGTTCATGAATATGGTGAAGGAAGACATGCAGGTAGCTGGTTGAAAGAGGCAGATGTATGGACAGTAGTACAGTAGTATGGAGACGAATTATTCGCTGTGGCGACCCCTAATAGAAGCAGCCGAAAGACACAGAATTATACTACGTGAAGAAAATGGAAGTTGTTCTCAAATCTTTGCGAAGGGGTATTAAAGGAGCTTGTTTGTTAAAAATAGAAAGTGAGAGAAAGATTGGGTTTCCCTTTTTCTTGGAATTAAGTGTACTTCTACTCTCTCATCCAGTGGTAAATATGATGATCTTGGTTCATTTTGGACTTCCTGCTTACACACTTGCACCTGCTACCCAGCTTATAATCATAGAAAACAACAAAAAGGGGGAAGACAGACAGACACACATACTAATATACAGTGGGGTAAAAGTAAAAAGTATTTTTTACACTGCCAATCTTTCAAGTTTTCCCTCTTACAAAGAACATACAGATCTGTCATTTTCATCATAGGTAAACCTCAACTGTGATAGACAGAGAGAGAAAAAAAACAGAACATAACATTGTATGATTTTTACATAATTATTTTTCATTTCACTGCATGAAATAAATATTTACTCACCTACTAAAAAGCAAGAATTCTGTCTCTCACAGACCTGTTATTTTGTGTTTAAGAAGCCTGCCTATCCTCCACTCATTACCTGTAATAATTGCACCTGTTTAAACTCGTTACTTGTATAAAAGACACCTGTCCACACACTCAATCATACTCCAACCTCTCCACTATGATCAAGACCAAAAAGCTGTTTAAAGACACTAGGGACAAAATTGTAGACCTGCACAAGGCTGGGATGAGCTTCAGGACAATAGGCAAAAAGCTTGGTGAGAAGGCAACTGTTGGCGCAATTATTCGAAAATGGAAGAAATTCAAGATTACAGTCAAAATTTCTCAGACTAGGGCTCCCTGCAAGATCTCATCTCCATACTACTGTCCTCTACATCTGCCTATTTCAAACCAACTACCTGCAGGTCTTTCCTCACCACATTCATGAACCTCTTCTTTGGCCTTCCTCTTCTCCTTCTTCCTGGTGGCTCCATTCTCAGCATTCTCCTGCCGATATACCTCATGTCCCTCCTCTGCACATGTCCAAACAATCTCAATCGGGATTCTCCCACTTTGTCCCCAGAACATCCTAAATACACTGTTTCACTAATAAACTCATTTCTAATCCTGTCCATCCTTGTCACTCCCAATGAAAATCTCAACATCTTCAACTCTGCTATGTCCAGCTTCACCTCCTGTCTTTTAGTCAATGCCACTGTCTCTAAACCATACAACATAGCAGGTTTCAGCACAGTCCTATAAACTTTTACTAGCGTGGGTTAATAACACTATTGTTTGAACCTGGAGACGTTCCCCTTCAGGAACTCGAGCTGCGTCAGAAACACTTTGGGAACGAGAGTGTAATCAAGCCAGGCTCAGCAGTCCCTGCCTAGCATGGATGGGCACAGCTGGGGCAAAGGACAGAGGGACCAGGAGTGGCACTGATGTTGAGGCTTTAGAACCTGACAAAGAGGGGTGGACCAGCCTGCAGTGTTGCAAATGTCCTGGAGAGAAACCCCAGAGGACAAGGCTTTAGAGACAGCCACACTTCGAGTGGAATCAGAAGAGGAAGAAATAGCATCCACAATCCACCTGCTAAGCGTCTGCTTATTCGCAGGGAGACCTCTACTCGGAGGGTCGGAGCAGAAGAACAGCTGTTATGAATTATTTCAAAGTTCTGTTCTGTAGGCATATATGTCCAGTGCTCACAATGGACAAAGTCTGTTAAGTTTCTCCTGGTCTGGGGCCTGAAAGGGAGGAGGAGAAAATGCGTGGAGCCTAATAGGTTGTGGGACGATGGAGAGTACTTTAGGAACATACCCTGATCTAGGGTATAGGAAGGCATTGACCAGGCCTGGAGTAAACTGGTGGAAGCCAGCGAAAGGGCCTGAAGATCCCATACTCACTTTAGAGAGTAGATGGCCAAGAAAAAACTCACAGGTACCTCGGTCAGAGGCTCAAAGGGAAGCTCTGACAGGGCCTTCAAGACAATAGCCAAGTCCCATGCAGGCACTCTAGGTCGTACCAGAGGCCTCAGCCTTTGTGTGCCGCAGAAAAAGTGTGTAAACAATGAGTTCTTACCCAACAACTGCCCTGTGAGGGGGGCATGACAGGCCGTAATGGCAGACATGTAAACCTTCAGGGTGAAAGTAGCCCACCCTTTGGCGAATTGTTCTTGAAGGAATTCCTGCACTGAACCGACTGGGCAGTTAACTAGGCGGTGTTGTTCACACCATGCAGTGAACAGGCGCCACCTCACGGCGTATGACATCCTCGTGGAGGGATTGAATAATGGTCTCTACCACCTCAGTGGAGAGACTGGCAGCTAGGAGCTGCACCCCCTCAGAAGCTGGCACTGGTTTCACTCCATGTTATTTTTAGCTCCCTGGTCATGACATCACCCTGCCAGTGATGCCTTGCTTTTCATTGGACTGATTATACACGTGATTCAGAGTGTGGACAACTCGAAGGCATTCCTGAATCGTTTCTGACGCAGATGAAGTTCATTAAGGGGAACTTTTAGTAAAAACTTTAGTAACCTCATAAAATAATCTCATGCACACCTTTCACATGAGATCATGTGACTTTTAAATCGGGTTGCTATGTGTATATTATGAAAAACATGTGAACAGGTATCAACGGGTCCTGCTGATATTTTAAGTGAATTAAAGTAAAAACCTGGCAGCATATGGAATAATATGTTTTCAAGTGACGTATGGAAAACCACATCTCATGCATTGTGTGTGGAGTGGGTGGGGGTTGCAAAAGAGGGAAAAATAAAATGTACATGCCAAATATTCTAAAATCAAAAAGGAAATTGTTTAAAAAAAAATGCATGTAAAACCTATATCCTCAGGTCGAATTCACAGCAGCTGCTGTAGAGTCTACTACTCGTTGAATTATCCTAAAAAGCATTCTCTGAGATGCAGTCACCAATAATACATTCGAATAAGACCTTCTTCCGCCCTAAGTCCAATCCCAGTCAGAGGCCATTATTGCCTTCAATGCATTCAAATTGAAGTTTGGCTGATGGTCCTTGGGGCTTTGTAACCTGGCCGGGTACTTCATCATTTAACCTGTCGGAGAGCTACAGAGGCATGTTGGGGGGAATAAAAAATTGGTCCCAGCATGTGTCAGAGAGAGCTGTTGCCTCAGGCATGGCTCTAAGGGTGAGGAACTATCATGTCCAGCCCCGCCGAGAGGTAATATTATGACCTGAGTGCGTTCGCTGGGTTGCTAGCACAACACTGTTGAAAACAAATGCAAATTGGCTCGAATAAAACCAGGCTCTATTGCCCAAGGCGGAAGTTGATAATTGCACAGCGAGGAGTGCCGTCAGGAGCATGTAAAGGGGCTTTGCTGTGGAAGAACAGAAGATGAATTGCTCTACTCTTATCTACAACATAGCACTCATGTTCGCTCTCTCTCTCTCTCTCTCTCTCTCTCTCTCTCTCTCTCTCTCTCTCTCTTCCTCTCTCTCTGTCTATTTTAAATTGGAAGAATCCCCATAAAGATGCCACCTTTCCACCCTACAGCTAAGGAACCAACTTCACTAACCTGCCTGAGCAGTTCCTGGACCTTTACTAGTTATTATCCCTTCTCTGCCCCACATACTTTTCATGATTTACAGCCTTAAACCTAGTTATTTTATCATTTTCAGGTAAAGGTCAAATTTGTCATTATCATGGACAGAGAGATAGTGATGGTGGATCCAGAGCTTATCTGAATATATAAACACACTCCATAAGAAATTAATAATATTCTAATAGGGCAAGCTTGAACACAGATCAGGCATAGCATTAAAACCACTGAATTGGAAATGAATAACATTTATTATCTCATTACTAAGGCTAAATCTACACTAATCCAGATACATTTGAAATGATGTTTCTTCTAAAAACGCATCACATCCACACTATCATTTTTAATTGTTTTCCAGCTTGCACTCCTGTATTACCCATGAGTAAAACGTAAGACCTGCGTCATTTGTTAATGGCATTTATTTACTTTTCGTCTCTTTGAAACTTCGCAGCAATGTCGAGGAAAGGCATTTTTCGCTTTCGAAAGCCTCTGTTTTTACCGTCCACATTGAGATTTTTGTTTTCAAATGTATCCACTTCGGAAAGCTTTTTTAAAAAGCCACTTTTTCATTGACTAAACATGCAGTCTCAGTTTGGACACAACTTCAAAACAAAGAAAAAATATTCATTTTCAAATGACATTGTATTATTGTGGATATTGTGGAGCTTTTAGAAGGCCAGATATACAGTAATAGGCTTCAATTTACTTGAAGCTGAGGTGGAAAAATGGACAAGCATTTCAAGTTTACTCCTTCATTGGTACATTTGTTTATAATTACAGTGACCTCATTCAGCAGGATAACCACAACGCAAACATTGTTAAGTAAGTGTTTGACATAAATATATAGTTTAAGTTGTCGATTTGGGATCCAACTTCTCCAGATTTGAATCCAATTGAGCATCTGTGAACAAACAAGTCTAAATAATAGAGACCCAATTTCAACATTTACAGCAATATCATGACAGATCAGGGTATTTCTGGGGTTTTTACAACCACAAATACCAAAAACAGCATGTAATGGTTCAATATCCGAATATCCCTGTCGTTTGTAATGAGGAAATAAAAATAACCTGCATTAAAAACAAAATTTTTGTAAACTCATAATTAGTATCTAGTCATCTGCACGTAATTATGACAGAATAGTCCTAGGTTTGTGTACTGATAAGGACCCTAAGGCATCCGTAGATACCAGAAATGTGCTGAAGTAGTGATTTTGTGTTCTTGCAGTCTTTTAGATATGAAACTCATAGGAATGCGCAATGAACATTCATTAACAGAGAAGCTGAAAAGGGGCTTTCAGGAAGCACTTAATGCTTTCAATAATCCATCATCAGTAACTGATTTATCCTGCTCAGGGTTTTTGTGGTTGGATGACTAATTTGTCTAAATTTTGCCAAACAGATTTAGAAAATAGTATGAGGAGAAATGTGCAAACAATAACAGCAGAAGCAGGTGGGATTGGTCAGATGTTCTGCAGAAGTAGGAGATGGTAGATTTGTAATTAAGGCTTTGGACTTTGAATGAGAATGTCATGAGATTATATTTCAGCCACACCAAGCTGCCACTTAGTCAAGTCAAGTCAAGCAAGCAAGACCCTTTATCCCATACTGTAGCTGCTTAGTTGCATAAAGTGTATATGTTGTACATATGAAGTCACTCTGGATTATGGCATCTGACAAGTGCCATAAATGTAAATTAAGGAATCGCGCTCTAAATTTGGGAAATTGTAGTTTAATGGTTAAGTTATTGGACTTTGGATCAGCAGGTCACCACCAAGCTACCACTGCTGGGCCCTTAAACAAGGTCCTCAACCCTCACCTGCTCAGTTGTAAGTTAATCTGAATAAGGGTGCCTGTCAAATGCTGTAAATGTAAGTGGATTGTCTGGGATAAATAGGGTTAAAAGTTAGAAGTCCTACACACCCTTTGAGAATACACATGTACACATACCTTAACATTAATTGAAAGATAAATTAGGAACACAAATATTTTATAACTACAGCAACAAATATAATGGTGTTGAATAAATAAAGTAAATAAATGTATCATTTTTTTAAAGAAAATTGAAAGAGAGTGAAGAAAATATGCAACCCAAATTCCTTCTGTTTTTGCACAGCAAATTCATCATATCAAATGACCAGATTTTTTTTCTCTTAATAATAATAAAGTAAGACATTTCCATTGGCAGAGTTTTCTACAGTACAATGTGTTTCTGTTCTGTGATCAAGTGATTGTAGATAAGTGTTTTTTTTTCTTCCCCTGACAGACTGCATTTTTTCGCTTGTTTTTTTGACACTGTAGCACTTAAAATGTCAGAATCTTATTCGGTGCCGGAAATGTTCTTGAAGATGTCACAATGTTGTCATTTCTCACAATTTCTCCCAGCACTTAGGACGAAAATATACCATGCATCAAAAATGAAATAGTCTTTAATGCAGTTTCCCTTTCAGTATTAAGAGCAATGGATCATATTTAAGATCAATATGTGATGTTCATTTCTCATAATAAAAAAAGGAAAAGCTTGTGTGTTTACTGAGCAAAACTTTGAAACAAAATCAACTTGATCGTTTTATAAAATCATGAAATTCATCATGAAAATACACATGGCTTCATATCAGTGCTTGAAATGATAAGAAGGAATATTTATTCTGTTCAGTTTCACTGCGTTCCCAAAGGCGCTCGTAATCAGTCTTATTTATAAAGACACTCCGCGTCTCCTCGTAGTGGATAAAAACAGATAATTAAAATATACACATGATTTCCCACAGCCCCCACCACACACACATACACAGACTCTTACACACAATATAGCTCCCTTATGACATGACATAACTAAGTAACAAGCTCGGAGTGAATTAGTTTGCTCTTGTACTTGAGAAATTTGAAGTACTTGCATATGCTAACATGAGAAATTCATACTAAGGGGCTACAAGACAAGAGCAGGAGTCAGGAAAAGACTGGAAGTGTCAATCACTGTGTTTCTGTTAAGCATATGCAAAAACACAAGCAAAATATCTGCAAGAAATGTTTTGTTGTTGTTGTTTTGGTGAATTTCCATCAGCTTATTTGCATATTTATTTAATTTACAAATTAATATTCTGAAAAAGAAAAAAAAAACAGCTTTATTAAATAGTGTTCACGCTGTATCATGTTACGTTTCCGTGACTCCCATCGGCGATAAATATAGAACAGACAGAATGCTTGATTACTCCTTGAATATCTCGTATTTTTCTTTTGTCCCTGATCATATTCCCTGCAACCAACAATCAGTGACAACTTACCAGATATAAAGCAACATTTTAGTACCAGTGTGTTCTCATTTAATACTCTACCGGTCAAAGGGCAATTGCAAAGAATTTACAAAAAATTCGTAATATTATGAACACACACTACTGGTCTAAAGTGTAAGAAAAAAAATCCTTTATTTCAGTTTTTATTCAAACGTATGCAGTATAATGTACACTATAAGATTAATGCATAGAACAATTCAACAATTGGACATTATAAAAAGAAATCAGTAATACATCTACTTAACAAAGTTTTATATAAAATCTTGACTTTTCAAAGTAACAACCTTTTGCAGATATAGCAGCCAAAATCACTCCTGTCATTCTTTCGACAATGATAATGAAATATTGTTTGGAAAGTTCTTCCCTTCACTGTTGCAGATGTTCCAACGTTTTGCACTTTTGCATAGATTGCTCTGTCTATTTTATCCCCAATCAGTTTTTATCCAGAGCAACATACAAGCATATAATTTATACAACTTGTATAAGTACTTGAGTAGTTGAGGGTTAAGGGCCTTGCTCAAGGGCCTAGCTGTGGCGGTGTTGGGATTTTAACTTTCAACCTGATCAGAAGTGCAACATTACCACTGAGCAACAGCTGTAAATTGTGAACCCATTAATTGTTTTTCCCTGAAAATGTACATTATGATTAGGTTTTAATTAACCTCATTTTTTTCTTCTTATTTCTTTGTTCACTTAAAGCCAATCAGGTTGTTCTTATGATGGTGATTTATTTTTTAATCACACTACATCCGCTTGGTAAATTATGCAGAACTCTTGACATACTCCAGGGTGGAAAAGGTTCAGGTTTACAGATGGTAAACAGCTGTTCGGCTACACCAAATTACACAACTTAACAACAAACTGATCCTGAGCTGCTCCAGTCCACTCTGAAAAATAATTTTGTAATCTCTTTTTCTTTCCTCCCTATAATTATTTAATCTGCTGGACTCAGAAGCTCTAAGGACAGAACACAAGTGGTCTCTCAGTGGCTAGGATGTTGTATTGATTGGAAGGTAGTAAAATCAAATCTCAGCACCCCCTAAGCTACCACTGTGGGCCCTTGAGCAAGGCCCTTTACCTACACCTGCTCCTTTGTGTAAATGACATAAATGTAAGTCACTCTTATTAAGTTAAGCCATGCATGTAGAGATGGATATCATTTACATTTTATTGATATCTGTACTTATTGATACTATTATCTATACTACGCTTTATAATTTGGTGCAAAAAGACATGATGTCAAATGATGCTGGAAATTTCAAGTTATTTTAATACTGCTGAGCTTTACTACTGCAGCTTACATATTCCTCTAAGCAAACACAAAAGTATAGTAACGTAACATAAAAAGGTCCATAAAAGAGAGAGATTTCCTCAGCATTCCACATCAAAACATATTTGAACAGCATGTGCATTGGAGCACAACAGAATGTGATGGACAATCCTGGCATCTCTAGCAATTATTCTGCTAACTAATCTATTGCCTATACCTATAACTATTTCTGAACCAGCTTGACTCCATAGTAGTGAAGGGCAGGACTCTCAGGAATCTCTGACTATTTTTTTCCAGGAGTTACACATTGCTATGGTGAATGGGCTGCTCCTGGGTTTCTGAGACCATGTCTCTGTCTCATTCTTTACTGACAGTGAAACCCCTTCTAGCCTAGAATTTCCTGTGTGGTTATTCATATTTAGATTTACATTTTAAAAACGATGTGGTGTCCCCGAAGTCTACTAATATGAAGAAGAAATTAGAGAGGAACCAGTACCAAAGTGAACCTAAGGTTTTTGGGAGATTAAAGACAGTGGGATTATACTGAGTATACAAAGGTAAAGGGGTAAGGAGAGTCAGTGCTATAGAGTAAATAGAGGGTCTTTGGTATAAGAATGAGATTATAGTTATTGATGGGACATTTTTTACATTACATTAAACATTCAGTCTGAAGTGTCATAGGCAACCGGTTTATTCATCAGGGACACTGATACAGTGTAACTCTGACCTACATGATTTCTTTATTCCAGAGAGCTTATGCTTTGTACATGGCTTTGGACCCCTTTCCAGAAATCTGCATCATGAAACATTCTAAGGAATGACTAAAGTATCCTAAACACTTGTTCAAAACTGGATGAAGTTGAACCTGCTTTTTATCAGCTCGAGGCTGTCTGCTGTTTTTGATCAACACATTTTAGAGCACCAAGACAAGGCCCTGAAACTGTTTGAACGTGGCTCACCACAGATCCAGAGTGATGATGGAAATTACATTTGGGATCGTCTAGACACTATTCAATTGCCTTCAAGGCCCCAGAGTGTCCCCAGATCAGATTTCCCAAGCAGTACAGAGAGAGATGCCAATTTCTCCCCATGAAAAATAGTTACAATAACAGGAAATTATGTTTGAGCACATCATGCAATACAACATAACTAGGTCTACCTTCTTTTTGTATTTCACCTTTACTCGATTTCTTAATTTTGGAGCTCCTTTAGCTTGCAAGCTCCTTTTGTGTTTATTCCACCTGTCGAAACAATGTGCAGGCTGAAATTTATATTGGGAAATATAAAAGATATCATACACTCTTCTCTACACAAACGAATGTGTTAAATAATTTGTTTAAAGGCAAATATTTCATAGTATTTGCTCATCTTTTAAGCCTAGAGTCAGACACAGCAGCTGAGGAAGATGTGAGTGGGTTCGACTCAATCTAGAATGCACACAAGTGCATTAGGAAATCAATATGGGTTCTTTGTCAAATCTGATCTGAAAAATGCCAACAGGTTTAATTCCCATCTGTAGTCATAAATGTGCAAACAAAAAACATAATTTCTTCTCTATATATATACTATATATATATACTATATACTGTATATCCCCTATCAAAAGCATCATCTTGGAACAACAGGAGCCCCAGGGTCAGAGTCAACACCTCCTCAGCCCTTCAACATAAATAATAATTATGTTGAACTCATTAGGTCCTCATTATCTGAACCTAGTCAGCTCCTCTGCTGAAGTCTACTGTATGTCAGAGAAGGTCAAAGTGTTTTATGTCACAAGTCTTGTGATTTGTAGCAATTAAATAAGTCTCATTTGAAGTCACAAACCTGATTGGTCAGAAGGTGTTTGTCTGTTTTTCTTAACAGCAGCTCTGACGATCGTATCTGCTGCCAGAGCTTTAAATTAATGCGCTCATTTCAAAATGGTATTGTTTCCATAGTAACAACTTGTTCGCAGGCATGAGGTATGGCAAAGAGAGAATACAATGTGTTGAAAAATGACAATCAACCAAGATAATTGTATCAGAGACATTTTTTCCAAAAAAATGGAAGAAGTCTCCAGTTTTAGTGTTTTGTTACAATTTCCAAAAGCCACAAAATTGCCCCTTCTAGTTGCTCTGTACTTTAATGAGCTGCATTTTCTCTTCATGAAAAACTTTATGGCAAGAGAGGATAGTGAGGTTGCCAAATTGCTTTGGTACAAGAGGAATTTAAGATTAGATATGTACACTACATTGCCAAAAGTTTGCATACACCTGCTCATAAGTGTGGTATGTGCTTATTATCTAGTTCCACAATTTGCTCTTATAATTCCCTCCACTCTTCTGGGAAGATTTCTCACCAGATTTTAGAGTGTGCTTGTGAGGAATTTTGCACATTTAGAAACAGGGGGTATTAGTAGTCAGGTACTGATGTAGGCCAGGGGTGCAGTCAGCGTTCCAATTTATCTCAAGGGTGTTTAGTAGGCCAGAGCTTAAAATTCAGCTGCTCAAAATCTTCCACACCAAGCCATGTGAAACATATCTCATGGCTGGCTTTGTACACAAGAGCATTGTCCTGCTGGAACAGGTTTGGGTCTCCTAGTTCAAATGAAGGGTAAAGTTAATGGTACTGCACCCAAAGACTTCCTATACGATTGGGTGCCTTTGTGGTAACAGTTTGTGGAAGAACCACATAGGTCTGGAAAAGTCATATGTCACAATATTTATGTCCATATAGTATATATTGTAATGGAAAAATAATCACGATCCATGTCATAGCAGTTACACCACTTAATTCATGTGTTAATCAAAACAAATTCAGCACAAGATAATGCTAGGCTTTCTTTCGTTCCCCTGATTTTCTTTATTTTTTTATTGGTATTAATTATTTATATATATATTTGTTTAATATATGTTACATAGTTTTTAAATTAGTTAAAGGATGAGTGAAACAATTCATACAATAAATATAGGTTATAAATAAACTAATACTAGCTACATATTATTACAGTAAGCATTAAAAGTGAATAAAATAGGCTGGATTTCAGAAATTTTTTCACATACAATTGCCACTAGCCATTACATAGAATGGTGCATAGAAAGACAGATAGAGGGATAGATGTATAGAAAGATGGATTATGGATGAATTGATGAATAAAGTCAATGACTGGCAGTGGTGCAAGAAGAAATGGCTTGTTAAAGGGGAACTAAATCTATGTTTGCTTTTACAGCATTCATATCCAGAGCAACTTTCGATTATCTCATTTTATTTATTTTTTTATCAATTTTTTTCAAGTGTGCAGTTGAGGGATAAAAGCCTTTTTCAAAAGCCCATCTGTGGCAGTTTGGTGGTGCTGTATTTGAACACACAACCTTACAATTAGAAACCTAATATTTTAAACATTTAACCATTGAGCTACCTCTTCACTGAAGGACACTCAGTTGTTTAGATGTTGGGCTTTGAATTAGAAGTTCAAATCCCACCCTCACTGCTGTCACTGTCAGGCACCTGAACAAGGCTCTCAACACTTAACTACTTAATTAATGAGATAATTGTAAGTTGCTCTGGATAAGGGGGTCTGCCATATGTCATACATGCTTGAAGTCATCATTGTAAGATGGGTGACAAACATTATTTAACAATAGTCAGGCTCATACACATGATGCTTAGTTGAAATAATGGAAGCCAACAAATGATGAGTGTAATGATAAGATGTTAATAAAGTATTAATCTTTCAGTTTAATATCAATTTATAAAAACTAACCAAATATGATACTGGCATATCTGCATGGACAGCAAACAGAGTGCAAATACACCTAAAAACATGAATGGGTTATTATTATATTTAAAAATATTCCCCACAACAATACTCCACCCCCACTATCGCCAGCCTGAATTGTTGGGTAAATGGATTTATCCTATTGACACCAAATTCTTACCTTACCACCTGCACACTTCAGCATAAATTAAAAACATTCAAGTGTGCAGTCTGAGTACTTGCTTTAGCCTAGATTCTTGGTCTTGGATGTCTGTAGTGAAATCCTGTATGGTCTTTCACTGCTGTAAACCATCTGCCTTATCAGCAGGCAGGTCACATCAGACCACCCTTATTGTTCTATTTCCTATAACAGTTTTTTCTGTTTTGATTTATTCCATATTGTACATACAAAGACATCACAAACAAAAAACACTTAAAGAAGTATGGTTCAGCTTGGATAGATGTGTATGTATGTATGTATGTATGTATGTATGTATGTATGTATGTATATGCATATACTGTATATATAATATTTAATACACTATATTTCCAAGTATTGGGTCACCTGGTCATAAGTACAGCATGTGATTTTTGAGAATTGCATTCCAAATTTAGTCCCAATTTGCTCTTATAATTCCCTCCACTCTTCTGGGAAGATGTTACACTAGATTTTGGAGTGTGCTAATGGATATTTGTGTTCATCAGCCACAAGGGTATTTACAAAAGGCAGGTGCTGATGTAGGTGAGGAGACCTGGGTGCAGTCAGCATTCCAATTCATCCCAAAGGTGTTCAGTATAGATGAGATCAGAGCTCTATAGCAGGCCACTTAAGATCTTCCTTTCGAGCATGTAAACCAGATCTTCAAGGAGTTCACTTTGTGCAGGGCAAAGGCCATGCTGGAACAGATTTGGGTTTTCAAGTAAATGCAACATTTTATTATAGCGCATTTAAAGTCGTCCTTACAATTGAGTAATCTAGCTTTGTGGTACCAGTTTGAAACAGAACCACATATAGCAGGAAAGGTCAGTTGACCCAATACTTTTGGAAAATTGTGTATATACAGGTGCATCCCAATAAATTAGAATATTATTAAAAAGTTTATTTATTTTACTGATACAATACAAAAAGTCAAGTCAAGTTTATTTGTATAGCGCTTTCCACAACAGACATTGTCTCAAAGCAGCTTTACACAAATCAACAGTTAAGGTGAATGGTGTGCATTTGTCCCTGATGAGCAAAAGGGGAACCATCCTCATTTGGGTGACATCAAGAGTTTGATCATAAATCTTTCAACAGTACAGAACACTGGAGAGTAAGAACTAGCATGATTACTGGAGTATAAGATTATAAGTGATGTTCTTTCTGCAGTCTTATACAGTCTGTATGGATAGTAGCTCCTAGTTTTATGAGCTCAGCATTTGTGATCATCACAGATCCAGCATCAACTTCTCCATTGCAAACACTCCAGGAGGTCCAATGTCAAAACACCACACATGTAGTGGGATCCAAATGGCACTGGTATGTCTCTAGATGGTTCTGGATGTTTGCGAGTTCAGCATTTACTTCTTCAAAGGTCCGTAATCATCACAAGGTGGGAGGTGACTGGAGCTGGCCAAACCTCAGGGTGTCTCGGGATGGGGAGAGAAAGAAAAGCAGTGGAGAGGAATTAGCGTAGCTGCTGTTTATGATATTAACAGCACAAGTGGATAATGTGCATGTGATCAGATTTTCTGGAGCACAAGGTTATGATGTGAGACGTGTTATGTGTAGGCTTTGCTAAAAAGATTTGTTTTTAATCTACACTTGAACTGGGAGAGTGTGTCTGAGCCCCGAACACTGTCAGGAAGACTATTCCAGAGTTTAGGAGCTAAATGTGAAAATGCTCTACCACCTTTAGTGGACTTTGCTATTCTAGGAACTACTAGAAGCCCAGAGTTTTGAGATCTTAGGGAGCGTAGCGGATTGTAGCATTTTAAAAGACTGGATAGATACCTGGGAGCCAAACCATTTAGTGCTTTATAAGTGAGAAGTAATAGTTTGTAGTCTATTCGAAACTTAACAGGAAGCCAATGTAAGGACGATAGGATTGGGGGTTATGTGATCATATTTTCTTGACCTTGTAAGAATTCTGGCTGCTGCATTCTAAACACATTCTGAAGCTTGTTTATTAATGATGCAGGACATCCACCTATTAATGCATTACAATAGTCTATTTTGGAGGTCATAAATGCATGGACAAGCTTCTCTGCATCGGATATAGATAACATTTTTCTTAACTTCTAAGGTGAAAGAAGGCTTTTTTTGTAAAAAAAAAAAAAAGTGAAAAAGTGAAACTCGTACATTATATAGATTCATCACACAGACTGAAATATTTAAAGTGATTATTTCTTTAAATTTTAATGATTATGGCTTACAGCTAATGAAAACACAAAATTCAGTATCTCAGAAAATTTTAATATTGTAAAAATGTTTAATATTCGTTAATAATATTAATAATAATTCATCAGCAAATCAAATCCAAATACCTGCAAATGATTTCTTGAGCCTTTAAATTGTGTCTTAGTCTTTTTCAGGCTACACAATCATGGGGGAAGACTGCTGACTTGACAGTTGTCTAGAAGACTATCATTGACACCCTGAACATGGAGGGTAAGACACAAAAGGTCATTGCAAAAGAAGCTGCTGTATCCAAGTACTGTTAATGGAAGGTTGAAAGGAAGGAAAAAATGTGGTAGAAAAAGGTGAATCGAAGCCCATTCAAGAATTGTTGGGTAGATTCACAAATAGTGGACTGCAGCTGGAGTCAGTGTTTCAAGAGCCTCCACACACAGACGTATCCATGGGCTACAACTGATGCATTCCTTGTGTAAAGCCACTCTTGAACCAGAGACAACGTCATAGGTGTTTTACCTGGGCAAAAGACAAAGGAAAAAGGACTGGACTGTTGCTCAGTGGGCCAAAGTCGTGTTTTTAGATGAAAGGAACAGAAAATGTAGCATTTGATTTGGAAATTATGGTCCCAGAGTCTGGAAGAAGAGAGGAGAGGCACAGAATCCAAGAGAGCTTGAGGTCCACTGTAAAGTTTGCATAGTAAGTGGTGGTTTGGGGAGTCATGTCATCTGCTGGTGTTGGTCCACTGTGTTTTATCAGGTCCAAGGTCAGCACAGCCATCTACCAGGACGTTTTAGAGCACTTCATGATTCCATCTGCTGACCAGCTTTATGGAGATGCTGATTTAATTTTCCCACAGGATTTGGCACCTGCCCACACTGCTAAAAGCACCAAAAGTTTGTTGAATGACCATGGTGTTGGCGTGCTTGACTGGCCAGCAAACTCACCAGACCTGAACCCCATAGAGAATCTATGGGTTATTGTCAATGAGCTGAAGGCCACTGTCAAAGAAACCTGGGCTTCCATACCACCTCAGCAGTGCCACCACCATACCATGCCGAATTGAGGCAGTAATTAAAGCAAAAGGAGCAGCTACCAAGTATAGAGTACATATACAGTAAATGAACATACTTTCCAGAAGGCCAACAATTCACTAAAAATTGTTTTTTGATTGCTCTTATAAAGTATTCATATTTTTTTGAGATAGTGAATTGGTGGGTTTTTGTTTATTGTGAGCCAAAATCATAAATATTTCATCTAATTTATTTTCTTCTTTTAATTAACAGTTGAAAAATATCAGTCTGCGTGAGAAGAATCTATATAATAGACAAGTTTCACTTTATATATATATATATATATATATATATATATATATATATATATATATATATATATATATATATATATATATATATATATATATATATATATATATATATATATATATATATATATATATATATATAAAATTTGTAAAAGATTTGGGCTCCTGAACATTATACTTTTGTGTGTACTTATGTTTTAATGTTTAACATTCTATTCAAAATTGTGTATCTCTTTTTGCTCTTCCAATAAGTTCCCCTCTTCTGGGAAGAAGACACTTCTGCACTTCTGCACTGTGGGGATTTGTACTTATTCAACCTGGAGAGCATTAGTAAGGTTAAGACCAGGTTTGTTTAATTTACTGTTTTATTTCATTTACAACCACATTTATTGCAAACTCAGCAACTTCAGCCAGGTTTTAGTGCCTTCATCACTCATGTGCAACCCTGTCATGTCACTCAGTATGTTCATGGGAAGATTATGCAGATGTGCCAGCTTATGTAATGTTATGGTACACACTTCAACTTCCTTTTAAACCTTGTAAATGTGCATATATATGTATGGCATTTGGCAGATGCCCTTATCCAGAGAGACTCAACCCATTTAAACAACTGAGCAGGTAAGGGTTAAGCTTGGTACTGCTGGGATTTTAACTCACAATCCTACAATCAGAAGTCTAAAATCTCAATCACACCTAACTAAAATGAAAATACACTTAAAACAACTGCAAATTTAAAACCCTTTTCCTAGTTTTTCTGTATTCATTTTCCTCAATTTAATTGGTGATAGATAATTTATATGCTAAAGTATTGAGATTATGTAAATTTCCTGAATGTTGATTTAAAAAAATTCAATTATTCATAATTATTATGTATGTATGTATGTATGTATGTATGTATGTATGTACATATGCATATGCATATGCATATTTATATGTGGGGCAGGTGGTAACTCAATGGTTATGGCTCTGGGTTACTTATCAAAAAAATCATGGGTTCAAGCCCTGCCATCGTCAAGTTTAACATTTGAGCCCTTGTGCAAGTCCCTTAACCCCCAGTGCTCCAGGGGCACTGTTTCATGGCTGACCATGTGCTCTGACCCCGGCCTCCTAACATCACTAGCATCTGTGAAGAAAGAATTTTACTGTGCTGTAAAGTACATGTATAAAGCCCCGCTTTTATATATATATATATATATATATATATATATATATATATATATATATATATATATATATATATATATATATATATATACAGGAGTGCAGAATTATTAGGCAAATGAGTATTTTGACCACATCATCCTCGTTATGCATGTTGTCTTACTCCAAGCTGTATAGGCTGGAAAGCCTACTACCAATTAAGCATATTAGGTGATGTGCATCTCTGTAATGAGAAGGGTGTGGTCTAATGACATCAACACCCTATATCAGGTGTGCATAATTATTAGGCAACTTCCTTTCCTTTGGCAAAATGGGTCAAAAGAAGGACTTGACAGGCTCAGAAAAGTCAAAAATAGTGAGATATATTGCAGAGGGATGCAGCAGTCTTAAAATAGCCAAGCTTCTGAAGCGTGATCATCGAACAATCAAGCGTTTCATTCAAAATAGTCGACAGGGT
Organism: Silurus meridionalis; assembly: GCF_014805685.1. NCBI lineage: Eukaryota > Metazoa > Chordata > Actinopteri > Siluriformes > Siluridae > Silurus > Silurus meridionalis. Next base: position 29,725,628 of record NC_060884.1, read on the forward strand.
CGCAAGAAGCGTGGAAAACCAAGGCGCAAAATAACTGCCCGTGAACTGAGAAAAGTCAAGCGTGCAGCTGCCAAGATGCCACTTGCCACCAGTTTGGCCATATTTCAGAGCTGCAACATCACTGAGTGCCCAAAAGCACAAGGTGTGCAATACTCAGAGACATGGCCAAGGTAAGAAAGGCAGAAAGTCGACCACCACTGAACAAGACACACAAGCTGAAACGTCAAGACTGGGCCAAGAAATATCTCAAGACTGATTTTCTAAGGTTTTATGGACTGATGAAATGAGAGTGAGTCTTGATGGGCCAGATGGATGGGCCCGTGGCTGGATTGGTAAAGGGCAGAGAGCTCCAGTCCGACTCAGACGCCAGCAAGGTGGAGGTGGAGTACTGGTTTGGGCTGGTATCATCAAAGATGAGCTTGTGGGGCCTTTTCGGGTTGAGGATGGAGTCAAGCTGAACTCCCAGTCCTACTGCCAGTTTCTGGAAGACACCTTCTTCAAGCAGTGGTACAGGAAGAAGTCTGCATCCTTCAAGAAAACATGATTTTCATGCAGGACAATGCTCCATCACACACGCCCAAGTACTCCACAGCGTGGCTGGCAAGAAAGGGTATAAAAGAAGAAAATCTAATGATATGGCCTCCTTGTTCACCTGATCTGAACCCCATTGAGAACCTGTGGTCCATCATCAAATGTGCGATTTACAAGGAGGGAAAACAGTACACCTCTCTGAACAGTGTCTGGGAGGCTGTGGTTGCTGCTGCACGCAATGTTGATGGTGAACAGATCAAAACACTGACAGAATCCATGGATGGCAGGCTTTTGAGTGTCCTTGCAAAGAAAGGTGGCTATATTGGTCACTGATTTGTTTTTGTTTGGTTTTTGAATGTCAGAAATGTATATTTGTGAATGTTGAGATGTTATATTGGTTTCACTGGTAAAAATAAATAATTGAAATGGGTATGAATTTGTTTTTTGTTAAGTTGCCTAATAATTATGCACAGTAATAGTCACCTGCACACACAGATATCCCCCTAAAATAGCTAAAACTAAAAACTACTTCCAAAAATATTCAGCTTTGATATTAATGAGTTTTTTGTGTTCATTGAGAACATGGTTGTTGTTCAAATTAAATCCTCAAATAAAATTAATCCTCAAAAATACAACTTGCCTAATAATTCTGCACTCCCTGTATATATATATATGAATACAAATATTTATACATTTGAATACTTAATTTAAATATTTTGGAAAAAAAGGAATGTGTTTTTAATTTAATTTAGTCTCATATGCCTGTATTGTTTTACTCATTCTCAGAGGCCATAGGAAGATAGTTCCTATGAAGCCAAAATATTTCTTTATGTTTTTACTGTGCATTATGTTCATTTTTAGGTAACATCACTCAGTTATGTCACAGCTACACCAATGCCTCTTTTTCTCAATTAAAATTTTATGGGAGGTTTGTGCAGCAGATTGTATAATATCCTGCTAAGTAGCTTAATAGCCGATTAAGTGAAAGTGTGTGTGGTCTTTAACAATGAGAAAGGAGTACCCGAATCCACTTATTACACCTCACCATGCATAAATGAGTAGCATAACGAGGCAAAAGGTCAGTCTCTATGCAAATAGATTCGGCCTCTCGGAACTCCAAGAAAGCACCTGGACTGACCTGATGTACTTCATTTTATTCTGAAATAGTGCAGAGTAAACCTAGAGCAGGTAGTGATGGTGCAAAAGTTGACTAAGAGTCAGATGCTTAATTGCTTTGGGGTTGAAAACTTCACTCCTGACTCTCAACATGTGAAAGTGAGGTTTTTATAATAAAATTGCACAATTTCCACCTCAGTACAGTTTTATGCATTACTAAGCTCGTCTAAGTTCACATGTACTTAAAATGTTTCCCCTTGAGGACCACTTTAAAGTTTTTCATGAACTAGCTTTGAATATTTTTAGTCCATCCTTAATAAATATCATTGACTTTTTATTTGCTTTGACAGAAATTACTCTATTTCTGTGTCACTCCATCGTTTAAGCAGTCGAGACAAGGACAATGGGCAAAATATGACTAATTGGAGTAGCAGAAGAGATGGAGCTTTTAGGATGTCAGCTAATGTCAAACTGTCACTCATTCCAGATTCAAGCCAAGTCCATTTTTTATGATGTTCTTTATTCAATCTGATTTTGGTGGAACAAAATGTAGGGGAACAAATATTTTGACGTATTCTGGCCTGCTCTAATGTTGGAATGTGTGATGATTGGCAGGTCTAAAAAAAGTGGTGAAAAGTAGAAGTTCAGTGGTTAAAATGTTTGACTTTTGAGTTGGGAGTTCAAATCCAAACAATGCCAAGCTGCCACTACTGGGCCCTTGAGAAAGTTCAACGAATTCTTGTTAGGTATAAATGAGCTTTTTCTAAGTTGCATTGGAAAAGGGAGTCACAAAAATGTCAAAAATGTCTAATAAATGTATATAAATGTTTAATTATTGGTATTTTTCTTTGTTTTTTCAGAGTGTCTTAGCAAGACACTGGGAACAATGTCCCTGACTGCTTTACTAATGCTAGCTATTAAGTTTTGTTAGTATGTTTTTAAACAATGACTGGTTAAACTCAGATTTTATCTGTCTGTATAAGACCAACCACTGTCCAGAAACGCAAATGGTATTTGAAAAGGTTTACATTATTGGACAGAACCAGTAAACAGAATTGGTTCTTCAGTTGCTGTAGCGTCATCTGCGGTACTGCAGAGGTCCGCTAATTAATGTCGAATCACCAATAATTTTTAGCAAATAAAAATAAACATTAAAAATATATATAATTATTACATTAGTTTTATTCAACTTAAACGTATAATTGTCCACCTGGCAGTAAAAGGAAAATGTATAAAACTGCAAATCTATAAAAATAAGACAACTGTAAACAACTTCATAAACTGTGATTTTAATTGCAAAATATGTTTATGATGCATAAATCTTTTAGAAGATTGGAAAATATATGAATATATACAGACAATGATGCATGTAATACAACAACATAGTTTTAATTGTCTTAACATAATATAACTAGCATGATGGCCTCTATATCAGTGGTTGTGTTTCACACATTTTGTATCAGGGGGTCGCTGCCCCTATGCCTCTATCACCTAAGGGGTCCTTGACCTGAAAACTTTGAAGACCCCTGGTCTTAACAGTTAGTCATGAAGATGTATATGTTTCTATTTCAGTAGGCAATAAGTACTATTAGTACAGCTACATGAGGGTGAGAAGCTAATTCCAGTCTAGCTTATTCCCCAACTCGTGAGCTATCTTTTTGGTTGGCTACTAACAGTTGTTAGCAAATGTTCAGTGTTACCTCCCCCTTTCTACAACTGCATTAATGGCAATTGTAGAAAGGGAGACGACACAAAACGTTTTCTTTATGGTTAGCCTCTGGTCGTTAGCTAGCAGTTAGCTAACTTTTACAAAATGTTAGCGTTGAGAAATAAATTAACTTGTTTGGCAATTTTTGATTAGGTGGGCATGCATGAGAAATCTTTAGAGATATAACTCAAATATAATCCATATCAACAAAATACAGTGGTCCCCCGGTTATTGAACGGCTCGGCTATCGAACATTCCGGTTAGCGAACGGTTTTCCGAACGAAATTTCGGTCCGGTGAACGAACAAAGTTCCAGTTATCAAACGCCACCCACGCTGCCCAACCCAGCGCGAGGAGAAGAAACTGCTTCCGCTTCAACCATCGCTGAGTAAGCATCTATCGCAACTTCTGTTTGTGAACAATATTAGTGATATTTAGCGGTAAGTACAGTAATCATTTTGTTAATTTATACTTTTACCGAGCCAACACAAAATACCCGCAGAGATCGGGATAATCCGGCAAAAGGCAGTCCATAAATAATATCTACGGTGCTTTAGGGAGGAAGCCCGATTGCGATAAGCTCAATGTGGGCGGGGCACGCATGAGCGAAGGAACAGGGCATTCCCTGAAGCCCCATGACAGCCATGACAGACAGGGGGATTCATGACTATTAATACGGCTAAAACCAGGAAAAAATGGTTAATTATTGGGTATTGGTGGAGTTCGGGGATGGATTAATTGGTTTTCCATTATTTCTTATGGGATAATTAGGTCCGGTTTTCGAACATATCGGATTTCGAACGGTTTTAAGGGACGAATTAAGTTCGATCAACGGGGGACCACTGTATATAGTTTGTTTGACACCTGATAAGAAGTGTGCACTAAAAACGCGAGCATTTTTGATCTGCCCCATCTGCTTGTTTTATTGTTTAACCACAGCTTTCATTGTTTATTAATGTCTGGCAGTGGCAGAAGGTATGCAATCAAATTTCTCAATGGAGCAGTACTTTAAGGTTTCTGACACCCAACAACACAACATGATGGCATTTGCATTCCTTGTGAACATGAATCTGAGCTGGTCAAGCTAGCTTTGTTTTGTCTCAAGCTAGCGCCATGATGTAATAATGATGTCACTCAAAGGGTCTATTGGTTTGAGCAAAGATCACTGGTCACTACAGTATATGAGCACATGTTTGTTAACTATATGTGGTGCTTGCTCCAACTTTTGGTGCAGCTTTAGCTTTACAATTTTCCTTCACATTACTAATGCATTCAAACCTGTTCTAATATTATAAAGTCTCATGAGCACATTGGAAGGCTCTATTAAGATTTGAGAAGGTTTATTTAAATGAGTGTCCTACATAATACCATGACCTCAGTGACACTGAGCATGTTTCAATTGAATTAAAACACAGACTTCTTGCCAGACTGCTTCACTGCTAACAATGATGCCCAACCTCACTATTGCTCCTGTGGCTGAATCAACAAATCCCTGCAGCCCAGCTCCAACATCTAGATGTTTTTTAAATCTTATGATTAGCATGTGATTATCTGCTGGAGTTTCCAGGTTTCTCTGAACAAACTCCATTTTACTCAGGAGTGCAAAAAATCTGGGGAGAAACCAGTTTTTCTTTCACTCTCTCATTCATTTTTACGATTCCCTTCTAATGAGTTTGCTTTGTTTCCTGAGGCAGACAGGACTAATTAGTCCCTTTTCTCCAATCTGTCTGTAGTTCCTGCAGGGGAGAATCCTTTAATATGACATTGTGTCAATCAAAACATATTCAACACAAGATAATGCCAGACTTTCTTCCCCTACTGTTTTTATTTTTTATTTATTTTTTATTATTATTATCATGTATTACTATGATATGTCATGGTGTTATTTGTATTTTTTTTTGTAACATAGCTAAGATGTGTAACATATTTTGAAACAGTCGAATGATAAGTCATACAATTCATACAATAAATATGGCCAGTGTTTAAGGTTCCATAGTACTGGAGTGGTCAGGGTTAAAAATAAACTAATAGCATCATAATAATACTGTAAGTATTAAAAATTGCATTGGCTGGCTACTAAAAAATATATTTTTTTCACACAAAACAACCTCTAACCTTTATATAGTACCGTGTTCTTAAACATTTATGAAACAGTGTAAATGTTTAACTTATGTTTAACTTCTTTCTCTTTTTTTCTTCTTCTCTCTCTCTCCCTCTCTCTCATTAAACATGCTCCTGATGTACCAGTGACCAGTGTTCTTGTCCTTTTCTTCTCTTTATATCTGCCTGATTCGTCTGAACGCCCTCTCTTTGAGTGTTTCCACATCTACAACCATGATTCATGAAGTTACTGAGCAACTTAAGAACTTTGAGGATGGATGAAGACTGTAATTAATATCAACAGTCTACTACAATGACTCAGGGCGACAAGTTGCATGAACAGTTTTGCATTTAAGCTCCTATCACTGGGCACATTAACAATTATGAAATGTATCTGTAATGAATGGACATTTAGTGACATCCAAATGAGAATTTATTCCCTTTTGAGTCTGGTTCTTCTTGAGTCTGGATTCTTTCTCATGCCATTTCAGACTTTTCATTGCCACAGTCGCCACTGACTCGCCCAGTAGGGACAAACCTAAAATTATAAGGAAGAAACTTATAGGCACTAAACATATATAATTATTTATACAACTTTATATACATTTTATTTCTGTACAGCTGCTTTGAGACAATGTCCATAGTTTAAAGTCGCATACAAATATAATAGATTTAAATATGGATGGATGGATGGATGGATGGATAGATAGATAGTGAGCATTGAGGGCTACAGAACTTGTTTAAGGGCCCTATAACTGTAATATGTACTATTTGTTTAGTTGTGCTGTGAATTGAACTTACAACCGTGCAATCAGAAATCTATTGAGCCACAGTAATACTTCCCCAATGCACACTCACTTGTTAAGATGTTGGACTTAAAATCTCACAGAATTTCTGTAATGTGTCAAAAAGGCAACATTTGATCTGGATCTTCATCTTCAGGAAGAAGGCAAGGAATCAAATCTGACAAATAGGGTGGGTGTGGAAATAATATCATGTGGATTCTTCTCCGACATCATAATGCCTAATGGTCTCGACAATTTAAGGAGTTGAGCTCGTTGAAGGTCTTCCTGATCTCTCATTGTCTTCCAGTGATGTTCTTCCTCTCTTGAAGTGCGTGTGCACTTAAAACTCCTTGAACGACACGTTGCAGCATCGCCGTATGTCAAGTCAAGTCAAGTCAAGTCAAGTCAAGTCAAGTTTATTTGTATAGCGCTTTTCACAACAGACATTGTCTCAAAGCAGCTTTACACAAATCAACAGTGATGGTGAATGGTGTGCATTTGTCCCTGATGAGCAAGCCGTGGCGACTGTGGCAAGGAAAAACTCCCTTAGATGTTATGAGGAAGAAACCTTGAGAGGAACCAGACTCAAAAAGGGGAACCCATCCTCATCTGGGTGACATCAAGAGTTTGATCATAAATCTTTCAACAATACAGAACACTGGAGAGTGAGAACTAACATGATTACTGGAGTATAAGATTATAAGTGATGTTCTTTCTGCAGTCTTAAACAGTCTATATGGTTAGTAGCTCCGAGTTTTATAAGCTCAGCATTTGTGATCACCACAGATCCAGCATCAGCTTCTCCATGCCAGAGCCTTTAAACACTCCAGGAGGTCCAATGTCAAAACTCCACACATGTAGCGGGATCCAAATGGCACTGGTACGTCTCTAGATGGTTCAGGATGTTTGTGAGTTCGGCATCTACTTCTTTAAAGGTCCGTAATCATCACGAGGTGGGAGGTGACTGGAGCTGGAGCAACCTCAGGATGCCTCGGGATGGGGAGAGAAAGAGAAGCAGTGGAGAGGAATTAGCGTAGCTGCTGTTCATGATATTAACAGCACAAGTTGATAATGTGCATGTGATCAGATGTTCTGGAGCACAAGGTTATGATGTGATGTGTGTTATGTGTAGGCTTTGCTAAAAGATACGTTTTAATCTACACTTAAATTGGGTGAGTGTGTCTGAGCCCCGAACACCGTCAGGAAGACTATTCCAGAGTTTAGGAGCTAAATGTGAAAATGCTCTACCACCTTTAGTGGACTTTGCTATTCTAGGAACTACTAGAAGCCCAGAGTTTTGAGATCTCAGGAGCGTGGCGGATTGTAGCGTGTTAAAAGACTGGATAGATACACGGAGCCAAACCATTTAGTGCTTTATAAGTGAGAAGTAATAGTTTGTAGTCTATTCGAAACTTAACAGGAAGCCAATGTAGGGACGATAAGATCGGGGTTATGTGATCATATTTTTTTGACCTTGTAAGAACTCTGGCTGCTGCATTCTGGACTAACTGAAGCTTGTTTATTAATGAAGCAGGACATCCACCTAGTAACGCATTACAGTAGTCTATTCTGGAGGTCATAAAGCATGGACGAGCTTCTCTGCATCGGATATAGACAACATATTTCTTAGCTTAGAAATATTTCTAAGGTGAAAGAAGGCTGTTTTGTAACCTGATTGATGTGATTTTTGAAAGACAAGTCGCTGTCTAAAATAACACCCAGGTCTTTTACCGTTGAACTAGTGGTTACAGAACATCCGTCTAAATGCAGGTTGAGATGCTGGAGCGTCTGTATACCAGTTTTTGGGCCGATGAGCAAAATCTCAGTCTTATCAGAATTTAAAAGTAGAAAGTTATGGGTCATCCAATCTCTTAGTTCCTTAACACACTCAGTCATCCGGGTTAATTGAGCTGTATCGCCTGGTTTAGATGAAATATATAGCTGAGTATCATCAGCATAACAATGGAAGCTAATTCCATGCCTTCTAATAATATTTCCTAACGGAAGCATGTATATTGTGAAGAGCAGGGTCCTAGAACTGAACCTTGCACGCCATAATTTACTTGCATTAGCCTGGATAGCTCTCCATTCAAATCTACGAAATGGTAACGATCGGACAGGTAGGATTTAAACCAGCTTAATGCCTGTCCCTGAATGCCGATGTAATTTTGTAAGCGATCTAGGAGGAGATCATGGTCTATAGTGTCGAATGCAGCACTAAGATCTAGTAAAACCAACAGCGAGATGAAGCCTTGGTCTGAAGCTAAAAACAGGTCATTAGTTATTTTAACTAGAGCAGTTTCTGTGCTATGATGGGGCCTAAAACCTGACTGAAATTCTTCAAAGATATTGTTCTCTTGCAGGTAGGAACATAACTGTGCAGCGACAATCTTTTCTAAAATCTTAGACATAAATGGGAGATTTGAAATTGGTCTGTAATTTGATAACGTGTTTGGATCCAGATTAGGTTTTTTAATGAGGGGCTTAATAACTGCTAACTTGAGGGATTTAGGGACGTGACCTAAAGATAGTGAGGAGTTAATAATATTTAGAAGAGGCTCACCAGTTGTATATAACACTTCCTTCAGTAATTTAGTAGGAATTGGATCTAACTGACATGTTGTCGATTTAGCTTTGGCAATAACATTATACAGCTCTTCCTGTCCTATACATGTAAAACAGTGGAGTTGTGGAGTTGAAGGTAACACTGTCTCAGGAGATGCTGTAAGAGGTTGAACTGCCACAATTGTTTTGTCAAACGTTTCTGTGGCAGATTTGCCAAGTTTCATGCAGAATTTCACGTTTGCTCTTTGTTTTTACTTTCTGTCCATGATGAAATCGCAGACATGGTAACACACGTGGTCAGAATAGCACCAGTTAGCACCATTCGTCTCGAAACCTTTTGATACCAATTTGTAACTTTAACACCAAACACTAGATTTAACTGAAGAGTATACAGCAGAGAGGCATGTGATTTTAAATAATATACAAGCTTCATATCCTATTGCCTGACTTTCAATTGTCTTGTGCAGCTGAAAACATTGTCCTTTTATTTAAAACTGCCATGTCTGACCAAAAAACACCCATGACTGCAGTTGGAGGGAGGACTAGACCTCATTCTACTAATGGTGCAGTCCCATGAGAACCAAATCACCCATTCTGCAGTTTGGTCATTTCTGATTGCACCAGGGAAAACTTTCGCATGTCTTCTGTTTAGACAAGGCCGGTAAATGGTATATTTTCTGCGTCTGTGGCTGCAGAGGTCTTTGGGGAAAAGAAAGAAAGAACAGAAATTCATTTCTTAGTACAGCCTGGTCGGCAGACAGACTAGCTAGCCATCTCACCATTCAATTTTTTTCTTCAGTTAAAATTCCTTTGAGTAGGAATTTGCTGAACCAACTTGCTGGCTGTCTCACACTCTTGTTTTCTTACCTCTCACTAATTTGCCCCTCTTGGTCGAGCACTTTGTCTCTCACTTGATTCTGTCTGCAGTCTTATCTTTTGTGCTTTTCAGGGTTTCTGCCACACCCTTTGTTCGACTCAATTTAAGTGCACTTGCAATTTCAATCCTGAGATCTAGATTCAATCCCTGTCTAAGCACAACTGTCACTTGCTATTGGGTCCATTAGGCATCCAAGGGTGCTTGGAGCAAGAAGGTTTTTTTGAGATACAAATACTTAAGATAACCCATGTAGACATTTCCCATTCGACATGTTCCACAAGATTCTGGTGTGTGTGTGTGTGTGTGTGTGTGTGTGTGTGTGTGTGTGTAGAGAGGTTTTAGCTAATTCAGACACAACGGTGTTAGTAAATTCAAGTACTGATGTATGGTGAGGAGGCTTGGGGTGCAGTCAGTATTCCAATTCATCCCAAAGGTGTTTAGTAGGGTTGAGGTCAAAACCTAAATATCTTCCACTTCAACTCATGTAAATAAGATCTTCTTGTACATGGTTTTATGCACAAGGGAATTGTCTGCCTTACTGTCAGGTTTGGATATTTTTGCTAAGGTACAATTCCATGCTACCACATTCAAGGGCATCTTATACACTTGTATGGGTAACAGTTTAGGGAAAGTAAGGGGTCCAAATACATTTGTCCAAAGTGTGTATATACAGTATATAGCCTAACTATGTAAAACAGTGTTTCCTCAGAAGAGTTTGTTATTTCAGGAATATGTATTATTCATAGCAACACGGGTGCTAATGTATGCTCAGAGAAAACCACAGGGAGTTCAGCGAGAGCGGCGTATTGCTTCATAAATATGCTCGCACATCAAAAGTGAAGGCGTTTCAGTTCCTCTTCGAAATCAAACAAATGAAAAGAGAATGAGCTTTTCTACTTCCTCACTTTCAAATCCACTATTCATAGTTACAAAACTCTGATCAAGCTTCAGCAAAGAAAGTTTTCTGATTCGGTTATGACAGGCAGATTGGGAAACATATTGCCTTTACCCTAAAAGCCTTTTATATTAGAATGCAGTTTTATCCTAATAATGAGGCTCAATTATGAGGTGAATGTAGTGAATGAATTTGTAGAATTTTAGTATCCTCACTATAGGCCACTATATAACTAAGGTTTTTGTGCAAGTATTATACTTGTTTGCTTGCTCCAATCCTTATTTTGTAATTTTTTTTATTACTAAATTGACTCCTTGTTTAACTCTTGTTTAACTGTATCTCTAATGTTTTACAGAATTCATCAAGAGGTCAAGTAAAGCAGTGGTCCCCAACCTTTTTTATGCCACGGACCGGTTTAATGTCGGAAAATATTTTCACGGATCGTTCTTTAAGGTGTTGTGGATAAATACAACAAAATAAAATGATATGACTGGCATACAAATGGTATTTTCAAAATATAATAAAAAACGTGAATCCACTGTGTTGTTTTTTGTTCATTTTGCTCGCTTGGGGGTTTGAATTTAGTGGTAATGTATTATGTGTTAGCGGCCGGAGCAGCTCCTTTAAGAAGGTAAAGGATGTAGGGAAGACGTGACCGAGGGAAGTATCTTGACATGCATCAAGAGTGAGTCATAGCCAGATGTGGCGGAGAAAATCTGGTAATTTACCAAAATAAAACATCGTTCAGAATCAGATAATAAATAAAACGGAAATAATGTATGTTATGTATTCTTTCTGTACGGCCCGGTACCAATTGACCCACGGACCGGTGCTGGGGACCACTGAAGTAAAGGACATAACCAGGGTAAGCTTCTTTACTGCATTGTTGCAGCAGGAACAGTTAACTCATTTGCCTTGGCTCATTGAATAAAAATAAGTGGTAGCTCATTGGTTAAGAAGTTATACCTCTGTTTGGAAGTTCAAATCCCAGTGCTGCCACAGCTGTTCTACTCAGCAATGCCCCTAACTTGGATTACCTCGAGGGATGTCAGCAAAATGCTGGAAATGTAAGAATGAGCCTCATTATTTTAACAGATCACTGAAACAAATTGATGACTTATTTCTTGGGCAGTCGAGAAATCATAATTGTGGTCTGTTTTTTTAAGATTAAGATTGACATAAGTTTAGAGTCTTCTTCTTCTTCTTTCGGCTGCTCCCATTAGGGGTCGCCACAGCGGATCATCCATCTCCATACCCCCCTATCCTCTACATCTGCCTCTTTCACACCAACTATCTGCATGTCTTCCCTCACCACATCCATGAACCTCCTCCTTGGCCTTCCTCTTTTCCTCCTGCCTGGCGGCTCCATCCTCAGCATTCTCCTACCAATATAACTCATGTCCCTTCTCTGCACATGTCCAAACCATCTCAATCTCGCCTCCCTCACCTTGTCACCAAAACGTCTAACATGCGCTGTCCCTCTAATAAACTCATTTCTAATTTTTTCCATCCTCGTCACTCCCAACGAAAACCTTAACATCTTCAGCTCTGCTACTTCCAGCTCCGCTTTCTGCCTTTTACTCAATGCCACTGTTTCTAATCCATACAACATCACAGGTCTCACCACAGTCCTATAAACTTTCCCTTTCATTCTTGCAGATACCCTACTATCACAAATCACTCCTGTCACTCTTCTCCACCCACTCCACCCTGCCTGCACCCTTTTCTTCACTTCTCTAACAAACTCTCCATTACTCTGCACTGTTGACCTCAGGTACCTGAACTCCTCCACCTTTACCACCTCTTCTCCCTGCAACCGCACCACTCCACTGCCCTTCCTCTCGTTCACACACATGTACTCTGTCTTACTCCTACTGACTTTCATTCCTCTTCTCTCCAGCGTGTACCTCCACCTCTCCAGGCTATTCTCAACCTGCTCACTACTCTCACCACAAATCACAATATCATCCGCAAACATCATAGTCCAGGGAGACTCCTGTCTGACCTTGTCCGTCAACCTGTCCATCACCACTGCAAACAGGAAAGGGCTCAGGGCCAATCCTTAATGCAGTCCAACCTTCACCTTGAACCAGTCTGTCGTTCCTACTGCACACTTCACTGCTGTCACACTGTCCTCATACATGTCCTGCACCACCCTCACATACTTCTCTGACACACCTGACTTCCTCATACAATACCACAACTCCTCTCTTGGCACCCTGTCGTATGCTTTCTCTAAATCCACAAATACACAATGCAATTCCTTCTGTCCTTCTCTATACTTCTCCATCAACATTCTCAAAGCAAATAATGCGTCCGTGGTGCTCTTCCTCCGCATAAAACCATACTGTTGCTCACAGCTGGTCACCTTTTCTCTCAGCCTGGCTTCCACTACTCTTTCCCATAACTTCATGGTGTGACTGATCAACTTAATTCCCCTGTAGTTACTGCAGGTCTGCACATCTCCCTTATGCTTAAAGATTGGTACCAGCACACTCCTTCTCCATTCTTCAGGCATCCTCTCACCTTCTAGAATCTTATTAAACAGTCTGGTTAAAAACTCCATTGCCAAATCTTCTAAAAATCTCCATGCTTCTACCGGTATGTCATCTGGTCCAACTGACTTTCCACTCATCCTCTTAATCGCTGCTCTCACTTCCTCCTTACTAATCCTATCCACTTCCTGCTTCACAGTCTCCACATCATCCAACCTTCTCTCTCTCATTTTCCTAGTTCATCAGCTGTTCAAAATACTCCCTCCATCTTCTCAACACACTCTCCTCACCAGTCAACACATTTTCATCCCTCATCCTTTATTGCTCTAACTTGCAACACATCCTTCCCAGCTCTGTTCCTCTTACTGGCCAATCGGTACAAATCCTTTTCTCCTTCCTTAGTGTTCAACCTCTCATACAGCTCCTCATATGCCTTTTCCTTGACTTTCGCCACATCCCTTTTCACCTGCTGCTGCATCTCCTTGTACTCCTGCCTACTTTTCTCATCACTCTGTCGATCCCACTTCTGTTTTGCCAACCTCTTTCCCCTTATGCTCTCCTGCACTTCCTCATTTCACCACCACATCTCTTTGTCTTCCTTTCTATTCCCAGATGTCACACCAAGTACTTTTCTAGCTGCCTCCCTTATCACTCCTGCAGTAGTTTCCCAATCATTCAGCACCTCTTCACCACCACCGAGCCCCTGTCTAACCTCTTCCCTGAACCTCACACTACACTCTTCCTCCTTCAGTTTCCACCATCCTATTCTTCTGTCAGTCCTCACTCTCCTCCTCTTCTTCTTCGCCTCCAAAACCATCCTACAGACCACCATGCGATACTGTCTAGCTACACTGTCCCCTGCCAACACCTTACATTCTCCAATCTCCTTCAGGTTGCATCTCCTACTTAGAACATAATCCACCTGTGTGCACCTTCCTCCACTCTTATAGGTCACCCTATGATCCTCCTTCTTCTTAAAATACATATTCACTACTGCTATTTCCATCCTTATAGCAAAATCTACCACCATCTGCCCTTCCACATTCCTCTCCTTAAGGCCATACCTACCCATCACCTCCTCATCACCTCTGTTCCCTTCACCTACATGCCCATTAAAGTCTGGCCTAATCACCAATCTTTCATTCCTAGGTACACCATCTACCACTTCATCTGATTCACTCCAGAATCTTTCATTCTCCTCTATTTCACAGCCGACTGGTGCAGCATAGGCACTGATGACATTTATCATCATCCCTTCAACTTTCAGCTTCACGATCATCACCCTATCAGAAACTCTCCTCACCTCCACTACACTTTTGCTGTACTCTTCCTTCAGAATCACCCCTACACCATTTCTCTTTTCATCCACACCATAATAGAACAGTTTAAACACCTCCAATGTTCCTGGTCTTACTCCCTTTTCACTTGGTCTCCTGAACACACAACATATCTACCTTTCTCCTCTCCATCATATCAGGTACCTCTCTAGCTTTACCAGTCATTGTACCAACATTTAAAGTACCAACCCTAACCTTTACTCTCCTGCACCTCTCCTTCCCTCTGTAGACATCTTCCTCCTCTCCTTCTCCTCCTTCGGCCAACAATAGCCCAATTTCCACCGGTACCCTGTTAGCTAACGATACCTGTGGCGGTCGTTGTTAACCCGGGCCTCAACCGATCCGGTATGAAATTCTTAATCGTGACCCGCATATTCAATTTGGCACATGTTTTACCCTGGATGCCCTTCCTAACGCAACCCTCCCCATTTATCCGAGCTTGGGACCGGCACTAAGAGTGCACTGGCTTGTGCCTCCCTAATAACTGGGTTGACATAAGATTAGAAGTCAATGTTTAAAAAAGACTTGTAGAAAATGGAAACAAATAAACCAAAAGTAAACAAGGAGCAGGTCAATACTATCAGGTAAACAAATGCACAATGTAAAGTTATACTTCTTTTTATTTATTAGAGGTACAGGGTGCTGATGCCATTTCAAACACACAAAATATAATCTGTGCACTTGGTAAACAAAAAGCTTCATGAGCGACAATCATTATAATTAGGCAAGAAAACCTCTTCATAATTTGCCATGCTTTCAAGTTAAAAAGCAAGAATTTGTTTTTGTGTTTTTTTTATGATTGTCCTCAGAATCAGTGGTGAACATATACAGGGAGTGCAGAATTATTAGGCAAATGAGTATTTTGACCACATCATCCTCGTTATGCATGTTGTCTTACTCCAAGCTGTATAGGCTGGAAAGCCTACTACCAATTAAGCATATTAGGTGATGTGCATCTCTGTAATGAGAAGGGGTGTGGTCTAATGACATCAACACCCTATATCAGGTGTGCATAATTATTAGGCAACTTCCTTTCCTTTGGCAAAATGGGTCAAAAGAAGGACTTGACAGGCTCAGAAAAGTCAAAAATAGTGAGATATATTGCAGAGGGATGCAGCAGTCTTAAAATAGCCAAGCTTCTGAGCGTGATCATCGAACAATCAAGCGTTTCATTCAAAATAGTCGACAGGGTCGCAAGAAGCGTGTGGAAAACCAAGGCGCAAAATAACTGCCCGTGAACTGAGAAAAGTCAAGCGTGCAGCTGCCAAGATGCCACTTGCCACCAGTTTGGCCATATTTCAGAGCTGCAACATCACTGGGTGCCCAAAAGCACAAGGTGTGCAATACTCAGAGACATGGCCAAGGTAAGAAAGGCAGAAAGTCGACCACCACTGAACAAGACACACAAGCTGAAACGTCAAGACTGGGCCAAGAAATATCTCAAGACTGATTTTTCTAAGGTTTTATGGACTGATGAAATGAGAGTGAGTCTTGATGGGCCAGATGGATGGGCCCGTGGCTGGATTGGTAAAGGGCAGAGAGCTCCAGTCCGACTCAGACGCCAGCAAGGTGGAGGTGGAGTACTGGTTTGGGCTGGTATCATCAAAGATGAGCTTGTGGGGCCTTTTCGGGTTGAGGATGGAGTCAAGCTGAACTCCCAGTCCTACTGCCAGTTTCTGGAAGACACCTTCTTCAAGCAGTGGTACAGGAAGAAGTCTGCATCCTTCAAGAAAAACATGATTTTCATGCAGGACAATGCTCCATCACACACGCCCAAGTACTCCACAGCGTGGCTGGCAAGAAAGGGTATAAAGAAGAAAATCTAATGATATGGCCTCCTTGTTCACCTGATCTGAACCCCATTGAGAACCTGTGGTCCATCATCAAATGTGCGATTTACAAGGAGGGAAAACAGTACACCTCTCTGAACAGTGTCTGGGAGGCTGTGGTTGCTGCTGCACGCAATGTTGATGGTGAACAGATCAAAACACTGACAGAATCCATGGATGGCAGGCTTTTGAGTGTCCTTGCAAAGAAAGGTGGCTATATTGGTCACTGATTTGTTTTTGTTTGGTTTTGAATGTCAGAAATGTATATTTGTGAATGTTGAGATGTTATATTGGTTTCACTGGTAAAATAAATAATTGAAATGGGTATGAATTTGTTTTTGTTGTTGCCTAATAATTATGCACAGTAATAGTCACCTACACACACAGATATCCCCCTAAAATAGCTAAAACTAAAAACTACTTCCAAAAATATTCAGCTTTGATATTAATTAGTTTTTTGTGTTCATTGAGAACATGGTTGTTGTTCAAATTAAATCCTCAAATAAAATTAATCCTCAAAAATACAACTTGCCTAATAATTCTGCACTCCCTGTAGTAGTATTCATTTGCAAAAAGGTTTAAGGAGGTCTGGGGTGCAGTCAGCATTCCAACTCACCCCAAAGGTGTTCAGTAGAGTTGAGGTCAGAGCTCTATAGCAACCCACTCAAGATCTTCCACTCCACTTCAACCCATTCCAACTCCATATCCTCTTGAAGCTGGCAATGTGCTCATGATAGAACAGGTTTGTATTTCCTAGTAACCTCTTAGTCGTCAGCCTTGCGCCACAACAATCGATACCCCACTGTTCTCAGGTATTAATGAATAGCAATAGATTCGATAAAAAGGAAGAAGAGTAACCATGACTAACTATACATCATTCCAAAGGGCTAAGCCTCACGCAGCAATTTTAGATCACTGTTTTTCAACGGAAAACGTATAAAAAATGTATTTGCTGAATGTGGGTAAGCAGTACACACAAACAAAATGCTTTAAAAAATGCACTCCTTACATTATTATTGTAATAACGAGTCACAAACACATCCACTGCTGATAATCCCGGTTTATTAGGAAAGTTAAGGCTCCACTGAACAACATGCCGTAAAGCATTTTTGCTCCAACCAAACAATAGTGTTGTAATTTAGATGGTTAACAGGTTAAGTAAAGAAAAAAAAAATTATGCTACCTACCAAAAAACATCATATACTCCAATTTGTGGCAACAGATGGATTTAATTATATTAATACTTATGATTCTGCATTTATTTTAAATGTAACATCACGCTAACACCGTAATAGTGGTTATGTATAAATTCTTGGCCCTGAGATTGGTTGTGATCTTTTAACGTTACAACATGATCAACTTTGTCGTAAGCCATAAAATCTCAGTGACAACTGGGGGGAAAAAACAAAAACAACAAGAACGTTGCTACTTTATTGAAGTCTTATATCATTTGGACCTCAAACCCGATAAGTTTTTAAGACAGCAGCCCCTGTTGGGATTTATAAATGTTTATTATTTGCCATAAAATGTATATACAGGTGTCATATCTTTTTGAACACTATTTTTAGGTATACATTACTGAATTACAATTTCTTATTTTGACAGTGGTAATATAATGCCATTTTAGATTTAATAAATTTGGATTTGTTTAACTAAAGGGAAAAAAAAGAGAGAGAGAGAGAGAGAGAGAGAGAGAGAGAGAGAGAGAGAGAGAGGACACCAGGATGGTGGGATGGCTAAAAACCTGCAGAGAAGCTGCTGTTAATATATGAATTTCTTAAAGATTCCAGACTTAAAGAAAATTTATCAACTGCATTATTGCTTCATCTGTACAGCTATATATCAGAACAGCAGAGCACCTTGAACTGAAATGAACTGAGAATGTGGAAGAGAGAGGGAGACAGAGAGAGTGTGTGTGTGTGTGTGTGTGTGTGTGTGTGTGTGTGTGTGTGTGTGTGTGTGTGAGTGTGTGTGTGTGTGTGTGTGATAGTCATGGGGAAAGGTCACAATGACAGGTTGATGAGTGTGTGAGGAGTGGATGAGTGTGCGTATGTGTGTGGTAGTTGGATGGTTCGCTACAACACACTGAACATTGGCTCTCTGAGGAAACTACCTTTTGCATGATAGATCTTCCCCAAGGTCAAATATAACATCACCCGAGAGAGAAAGAGAAAAAGGAAGGGAGAGAAATGTTAAGAATATGTCCATCTTGAAGATTTTCTTTTTTTGTAAGCTTTTTAAGCAACATTTTTCTATAGTCGGCCATATTATTGTGGATCATAATTTCCTCAATGTCTTAATTTGCCTTAAAAAATGAAATGCATAAAGAATTACATCTAAATTAATTCAAAATACCTTCTGATCACAGCAAGTCAAGTGTATAGTGGATGCTCAGTTGTCAGGAATCCACCTGCCATCCCACCCTCGGCAGCTGTCACGCTGCCTCGCTCAGGTGTCTCTCGTTACCGATTCAGCTATAAAAGCCTCCGTTCCCATCTCACTCATGTCGGACCTACTTAATGGCTACAGACACCGACCTCACTCGGGGCTGCCAGCATTCCCTGCTGGTTCTGTGGATTACGTTCCTTCTGTGGATTACTTTCCCTCCTGTGCATTACTTTCGTTATGAGGATTACACCCGCGTTAAGGACTCCTCATGCATCGCGGTTCGTAAATCTTTCGTTCCACTGTCTATGTACTAATCACTACAAATAAACATGATAGAGCTACTCCCACTTCCGCCTCATGGTCCACACCCTGACAGAAGGTCCGACCAAAACCGAAACCGGAAGTATTCGCCCTACCACGGCAAATCAGCAGCCCGATTCCGCTTCGGTTTTCACCCGGAAACTCACGGCCGCTCCTCGCGGATCAGGCTCGCTGGCTCACGTTTAAGCACCTCTGAGAGCCTGATGGGATTTCCAGATCGTTTCTCTGGCAATGCGGCCGAATGAGGCGGCTTTCTGTTGAGCACCAGCGAGTTTATTGGAGCACAGTCATCCTAATTCCCCACCGAACGAGCCAAGATCTCGTTTTTTATCTCCCTCCTGTATGGAGACGCTCTCTCTTAAGCCAGTTAGAGGAGGAGATTTTGGCTCATACGCAAATTCTATCAGGCTTTTCATGGGGATGTTCGGGATAACAATGTCGGATCTCCGCTTCTGCCTTTTCAGTTTTACTGAGCACACTGCTCCGTTCCCGAGTTCCCACGAGCGTGCCGCTCTGTTTCAAGTCAAGTCAAGTCAAGTCAAGAGGCTTTTATTGTCATTTCTACTATACACAGTGGTACACAGTACACAGTAAAAATGAGACAACGTTTCTCCAGAACCCTGGTGCTACACTAAACAACAAACAACAAAACAACATTAAGCTAAAACACAAGTTACATAAAGTGCATAGAGTGCAACCTGGTGCAAACAGTGCAGACAGACGACACAAGACAAGACACAAAACCCTATATAGCGTTGACCAGTAAACCTACTGTATACATGATTATACAGTACTGTACAAGAAAACTGTAAAAACTATACAAAATATAAACTATATCCCAGAAGTGAGTGTAAACAGTGTAGTGCAAAAAAATACAGCAGCGGTCGAAGGTGCAAAAACAGCATGTAAACAGTATAATACAGTGAAAATCCTAAATGTGCAAGAACAGCAGTTGAGAGTGGTACTGTTAAGAATAATAAATAATAAATAAATGAATGGTGGTGGAATGGATTGAGATGAGTGATGAGTGTGTGTTAGGTGTTAAGTCCAGGAAAAAATGTTTTCAGTTCGTTACACACATTTGAGTGAGTGTGTGTGTGTGTGAGAGAGTTCCGTTTCAGTTCTGTGTGTTGAGAAGCCTGATGGCTTGTGGGAAGAAACTGTTGCACAGTCTTGTTGTGGCGGCCCGAATGCTTCGGAACTGTTTTCCTGATGGTAGGAGTGTAAAAAGTGTGTGTGAGGGGTGTGTGTGGTCGTCCACAATGCTGTGTGCTTTGCGGATGCAGCGTGTAGTGTAAATGTCCATGATAGAGGGGAGAGAGATTCCGATGATCTTCTCAGCTGTCCTCACTATCCTCTGTAGGGACTTGCGGTCCGAGACGAGTCCCAAACCAGGCAGTGATACAGGTCCCTCTGTAGAACATGGACAGGATGGGGGGAGGGAGGTGGGTTTTCCTCAGTCTTCTCAGAAAGTATAGACGCTGCTGGGCTTTCTTGGTGATGGAGCTGGTGTTAAGTGACCAGGTGAGGTTGTCTGCCAGATGAACACCAAGGAATTTGGTGCTCTTGACGATCTCCACTGAGGATCCATCAATAATCAGTGGAGATTGGTCGCTCTGTGCTCTCCTGAAGTCCACAACCATCTCTTTCGTTTTGTCCACGTTCAGAGACAGGTTGTTTGCTCCACACCAGGCAGTTAGCCGTTGCACCTCCTCTCTATATGCTGACTCGTCGTTCTTGCTGATTAGACCCACCACGGTCGTGTCATCAGCGAACTTGATGATGTGGTTCGAGCTGTGCATTGCTACACAGTCGTGAGTCAGCAGAGTGAACAGCAGTGGACTGAGCACACAGCCCTGGGGGGCCCCAGTGCTCACTGTGGTGGTGCTGGAGATGCTGTTCCCGATCCGTCTCCCAGTCAGGAAGTCCAGGATCCAGTTACAGAGGGAGGTGTTCAGGCCCAGAAGGTTCAACTTCTCGATCAGGTGCTGAGGAATGATTGTGTTGAATGCTGAGCTGAAGTCAATGAACAGCATTCGAACATATGAGTCCTTGTTATCCAGGTGGGTGAGGGCCAGATGAAGGGTTGTGGAGATGGCATCGTCCGTGGAACGGTTTGGACGATACGCAAACTGCATGGGGTCCAGGGAGGGTGGAAGCTGTGTCTTAATGTGCCTCATGACGAGCCTCTCGAAGCACTTCATCACGATGGGTGTGAGCGCGACGGGACGATAGTCATTGAGGCAGGAGACAGAAGACTTTTTCGGCACGGGAACAATGGTCGTTGTCTTGAGGCACGTGGGAACAACGTTGCTGCTCAGGGAGATGTTGAAGATGTCAGTGAGGACATCTGCTAGCTGTTCTGCACATTCCCTGAGCACTCTGCCAGGAATGTTGTCTGGTCCAGCAGACTTCCGTGGGTTAACTCTGCATAGAGTTTTCCTCACTTCAGCTGTGGTTAGACAGAGCACCTGGTCAGTGGGAGGAGGGATGGTCTTCCTCGCCACCACATTGTTCTGTACCTCAAACCGGGCGTAGAAGTCGTTCAGCGCATCTGGGAGGGAGGCGTCACGGTCACAAGCAGGTGATGTGGTCTTGTAATTCGTGATCGCCTGGATGCCCTGCCACATGCGCCGAGTGTCTCCACTGTCCTGGAAGTGGTCGTGGATTTTCTTCGCGTGCGCGCGCTTTGCCTCTCTGATGGCACGGGACAGTTTGGCCCTTGCTGTTTTTAAGGCCGCCTTGTCCCCTGTTCTGAAGGCAGAGTCTCTTTTTTTCAGCAGGGCACGCACATTTGCAGTCAGATTTCAGATTTCAGATTTCCCACAAGCACTCCGCTCCGTTCCAGAATTCCCACGAGCGCACTGTTTTGTTCCAGAGTGCCCCCCAGCGCGTCGCTCTGCTCCAGAGTGTCCCTGAACGTGCCACTCCGCTCCAGAGTCCCCACGAGCATGCCGCTCTGTTTCAGCATGCTCCCGAGTGCGCCGCTCCGCTCCAGAGTTTCTACGAGCGCGCCGCTCCAGAGTTCCCATGAGTGTGCCGCTCCGTTCCAGAGTGCCCCCGAGCGGGTGCAATATTGGATGAACCTGTGGACATGCCTCCACAGCCAGTCCAGTTCGAGGAGCTCTTGGAGGTAGTAACTTATGCTGTTTCCAAGCTTAACATCGCTTGGCCAGCAAAGAATCAGGAGCAGCATACTCTTAATAATTTAGATGAGCACTTCCTGTGACCGAGGTCACTGCCTGCATGCCCTTCTTTTCATGTCTGCACACCGAGGTGTCCAGGTCCTGGGGCAGCCCTTATTCGGCCCACCTCTTCAATCCAAATGTCTCTCTCTAATCTAACGTACTGGGACTAAAAGAGTGCGGCTATGGGACAATTCCCTGGGTTGAAGAGACATTGGCTGGCTATCTCAGCTATCCCGGTACTGTCCACCAACCCCCATAGGACCTCCTCTGCTTTGGTGGGCAAAGCATATATGTTGGCGGTTCAGGCCGGTGGCTGTCCGCATACTATTGTGGTCTTGCAAGGCTTTTCCTGCTCAGAGCGAGATAAGAGAGATGATATGAGAAATGACATCTTAGAATTGCGTTGGCCTCCAGACCTTTCTCTTAAGGCTGCTAAGGAGAATGCTAGGGCCATCGGTCGGTCTATATGAACCCTGCTGGTCACACAGAGACCCTATGGGTGACCCTGTCCAATCTCTCCAACAGGGACAGAGCCATTCTCCTGGATGCCCCCATCATGCCGACTGGCCTGTTCACCAACGTTGTTATCATGGTTGTTGACAGATTTCAGTAGGCTAGAAGTCAGTAGGCGGCATTTTAGTGTTTCCTTTCTCTCCCACGGGGCTGCTCGGTAGGCACAGCTCCACCACAGCACGAGCGGGCATTAAGAGGACCAGTGACTCAGTGGAAGTGACAGATATGAGGACCATCATTTTTTTTTTTTTACTAGAGGGCTTAGGCTAAAAATCCTGACTGCTCAGGACCTCAGAGGGGTTCTGCTGGGGGATGTACACCTAAGCACATGGTGCTCACCTCTTCTTAGTGCCTTCAAGAGAACAGCTTGTTAACCCTTCTGTCTCAGGCAGGGGGTGCTTTGCTTCATCACCGCCAGAACCTCTGGTATCTCTGCTGAGGAGGTAGAGACCTTTTTTCAATCCAGAGCTTCCTCCACAAGGAGGTTGTATGCCTTAAAAGGGTGCCTGTTCACTATATGGTGCAAAGGCCACTGGGTAGATATAGGTAACTGCCCGGCTGACCCAGTGCGACCCAAAATGCCTTCGTGGAACCTGGCCGTAGTTCTGGAGGCCCTCTCTTTGAGCCCTTGAGTAAAGACTGTCTTTCTACTGGCTATCTCGAGTTGGAAACCTTCACAACCTTTCTGTTACCCCCTCTTGTATGGAGTTCACACCAGGCATGGCCAGTGCCTTTCTCTACTCCAGGCCAGGAAATCTCCCCAAGGTGCCCTCGGCTGCCCCATGTCTAGTTGTTCCATACTGTCCTCCTCCTTTCCAGGTCCCTGACCAGAAGAAGCTTAACTGAGCACTGTACACATACGTCCACAGGACTTCCCTGTGGAGGAAGTCAGACCAGTTGTTCATCTGCTACAGTTCATGTAAGAAGGGGGGTTTTGCAGATAAGCAGCCCCCTAGCAGGTGGATTGTGGATGCTATCTCCTCCTCGTATGAGTCCTCGATCCTCCTCGATCCTCTAAGCTTTTTCCAATGGACTTATTACACACGTGGTTCAGAGCATGGTCACGCAGAGGTGTTTCCAAAGCGTTGTTGACGCAGCATTTCGGGGAAGCAGGGTTACATGCGTAAACTAGAGTTCTAAATCACAAATTTGAGTTCTTTGCCTTGAGGTGCCATGTTGAACCTCCAGTGGTCAGTGGAAAAGAGTTGTACTTGAAGCATCAAATTTTAACTGCATTATATTAAACGATGTACAGCTTTTATCACTTAGGGTGTACTCACATTTGTTGCCAGTTATTTTGTAAATCTGTACTGCTATACAACTTATATACAATATATATACAATATATATATAAGTAAATATATTTTTATGCTTTTTGATTTTCCAGAATGAGACTCGCACTACTCTTTCTCTTGCTTTCATTTGAGCTGGAGTATCTTTTCCAGTTTAGTAGCAATGCGCTTGTATTGAGAGGAAGCTAATCAACGCATTCTTTCATCCACATAAAAGAATAAAACAGAGGAAGACTGAGGGATGAACATGTGAGCAGTGCATTATCTGGGGGAAATAGTAATAATATGAGCTCACCGCCTTGTGATTTATGGAGCCCAATGTTTTGCAATTACAGCCAATAAACACCTCGGGAATTCATTTAGGGAAAGAGCTGCGCTCAGCATGGGCATGATGTGAGGCATGTGTCTGAGAGATGGAAAGAAAGATTCAAAATGATATTAAATAGAAAAAAATATATGCACATTCATTTATTTATTCATCCTCAGGGAGACAACAGATCCTGACAACATGGCGGTTGCAAGGATAGAGAAAATAATAGAGATGGAAAGAAGGTTATGTACAAATTATCATCTTATTGATTTGATTATTATGTCTATTGAAGAATTTGTGTTTGAAAGATATATTAATCTATTAATAGGAAATGTTACCCAATTGTCTACAAATTCTCTTATTTTATATACCTTTGATTATTGAATATATTTAGTTACTGTTGAATTATTTAAAATAAAAATTATGTACAATATATGATTTAAAAAAAATTATAATGACTTTTAATTAGGTATAATAATAAAAGTAATAGTACCACTAGTACTACTACTACTAATAATAATAATCTCTAAAATAACAAAAAAAAGCTAAAAAATAATATTGAATGAATACAAAAATTTCCAATTAATAGTTTGTGAAATAACACAAATTGTGCTAAAAACAAGAAGTAATTAAACAAAAGAGAATAGTCAATGAATTCTGTTTTTTTTTTTATTATTATTAATTTATTTATATTTATGGGGTAAATTCTTGTAAAAATTCTACTAATATTTCATTGTTTATTTGCATAATTTATACAGAAGAGTCAGATTTTAAAATATCGAAGGGAACTTGGAAACAAGCAGGTTTATTTGGAAACACTTTGGTAATAATTGATTGATTGATAGATACTGCTGATGATTACTACTACTACTACTACTACTTCTAATAATAATAATAATAATAATAATAATAATAATAATAAAGTAACAATCATTTATAAAAAGTAGATGAAAGAAAAACAATCAGAAGAATAATTTTAATGATTAACAAGTACCCTTTATACAATCTGATACATTAACACATTTAGACCTGTACACTTGCTTTCACAAAGGTGTTTAAATAACATCCAGATTTCAAATCTAGTCCAGCAGACAATCCAAAAAAGAGAAAAAATTCCAGATTGAGATAAAAGCATAGGTCATGTGATTAACAAACTAGACAAGGTCAAATGAAAGGCGACTTTATAACAAAAGAAGGTCAGTAATAAACCAAGGCTTAAACCTGTGTTAGTACGAGTGTCCAGATTATTAACTGGATGCAGGTATGTATAAGTCATGCGTTGCTGTAGGATTGATGCTGTTTGGCTTTGTTGTGGTTTGGTGATGCTGAATGCAGCCGATGCTTCCAGACTCTGTTACTTGCTAGTGATTATCCACTGCACTTTGCTGTTTCCTTACTTGGTTTTGCTTCTAAAACAAAATTGCGACAAAGTTGATTTTATTGGAGTGTCTAATCGAAAAGTTGCTCTCCAGCTGATCCAGTGCTGAATAAAACCCCTTTCTACCTGATTTTATTTATTTCCCACCACCATGACAGGAGACTTGAGCACGATCTATGATATGTGTTTTTGCATAGGCACATGTTCTGCTGCTTCCTTTAAAGCTGATACCATTCACGCAGACAGGATTCTGAATTTGTCATTTACACACACACACACACACACACACACACACACACACACACACACAAACACAAAGACACACACACACACACACAAACATGCTTGCACACACACACACACACACACACACGCTTCCGACTCTATCACAGCAGATCTCACACTCAGCTGTGAAAATCAACAGTAGCCATTTAGCATGAACTCTCTGTGCTCCTGTGTGAGAAATGAGCTCGGGTTCAGCTCGTTAGCGCCGAGGTTTGTGACATCTTCTTTTATTTATGACAGGTACACGACGAGTTCTCCCCGAAGAACGTTTTGAACCTCAGTGACACTTTTTTTTTTTTTTTTCAAATTTGCAATGCAGAAAGAGACGGAGGGAGAGAGGAGCTGAAGGAGCTGAAGGAGAAGATTTAACACCATGTTGGGGAAAAAGGTTTGACATCATGTGACAATGGCAGAGACAGAGTTTTCCCTACTCTCTAACTGAGAGAGAAAAAATGTCTTCACTTCCTGCATGGCACTGACAGAGATAGAGAGAGATGTCGAAAGAGAGAGAGGAAGGGAGAGACACTTGCACTTACACTTCTAGTTTTATATAAAAACAGCTGATAAAATGACACCCTTCTCTCACACTCCTCCTGCCTGTTTTCCAGCTGGGGGATGATTGAAAAATTTGCATAACCTCACCCTCTATCTCTCTCTTCCGTCTCTCCCTCTCTCGCTCCTTTTTGCAACCAGCCCTGCTCTCTCTGTGATTACTTCTCACCTTTTTGTCCTCATCCATCTCCACCTGTCATCCCTCCATCTGTCTCTTTGCTTGCCTGCTCGCTCTGTCGTTGTTCTTTACCTTCTCTTCTATTTAACTCTTTTCCTTGATTATTTTGAGCAGCCAATAATCTTTATATAATTCATAGATAGATAGATAGATAGATAGATAGATAGATAGATAGATAGATAGATAGATAGATAAACATACACAAAATTCATTTAGAAAGTATTCAGACCCCCTTCAATTATGTTGCAGGCTGATTCTACAATCGTTCCAATGTTTTTTTTCTTACTTTTTTTATAATTCTACACTCAGTACCCGATATTGTCAAAGTGAAAACAGAATTCTAAAAATGTTTTATTCTGAAATATCACATCACATCACACGTATTCAGACTCTTTATAACCACACTTGAAAATGAGCTCATGCACCTCCCAATTCCCTTGACCTTTGTTAACACCTTGATTGGAGCGGATTTGCGAATGCACACATCCCTCAGAGGGCTCAGAGCTTTATATATATATATATATATATATATATATATATATATATATATATATATATATATATATATATATATACAGTATATACAGTATATACATACATACAGTGCAACCTCGATACTAGCGGGGGTTACGTTCTATGACGCCTGTGGGGAGGTTTTGACTTTCCTTTTGATGGTTCCTTTTTTCAGGGTGAATTGTACATGTACTGTAAACTCAACAAAAAAATTTAATTACTTGTCATTAATGTTTTATTTACTACTTTGAATGAATAAGACAATAATAAAATAGTTTTACAAACATTTATATGTAATTTATTAGTATATACTCTGTTTTGAAATGTTACTCCAAAACTTTCGCAGCTTCTCACCAACTATCTGATTTTTCACAAGTTACTCTTAGTCCGGTTCCGAATGAAAAATAGCGAACTATCGAAGGTTGCAAGTGTTAAGGTCATGGGTATTGAGGTTCCACTGTGTGTGTGTGTGTGTGTGTGTGTGTGTGTGTGTGTGTGTGTGTGTGTCTCTCTCTCTCTCTCTCTCTCTCTCTCTCTATATATATATATATATATATATATACAGTATATACAGTATATACAGTATATACAGTATATACAGTATAAATATATATATATATTATTTGAATGTATTTATTTACAATTGTTCCACATTACATTAATTCAAAATAGGTTCTAATAAAAATAATTTTAGTAAACATATATTTAATAGATTTCATGTATCAATAATAATAATAATAATAATAATAATAATAATAATATTTTATTATTATTATTAATAATGTCTACCTGGAAATCCAGAAACAATATTTACTTAATATAATGATTTTGGTATTTGATATTTGTAGGAAGGGTAGGAATAATTCTGGAGGCAAACTGTAAGGCGATTTCAAACACTACTATTGTTGTTATATGAAGCATCATAAAGTGGTAACAACCTTTGAACACACACACATACACACACACACACACACACACACACACACACACACACACACACACACACAGCTTTGGGATGCATACTTTTTGGCCACAGTCCAAAACAACAGAAGTAGAGGCAATTAACAGGATGGCGATGCTGTGAGCTGCAGAAGGAACCTGAGCCTCAAACCATATGGTAGAGTCAATGCATGTAAACAAACACCATAAACTGCACATACATACACACACGCATACACATTATGTAACACACAGATTAAAAAGTAGAGTACATACTTTAGCCTTTGTTTGATAGTGTTTTGATATGGAGTCAGGTGTCTTTAATGCAATATAAAACTCCTACATCCATACAAGTGTACAGTGATTTTCATAGAAAGAAGGAACTTCTGCCTGTAAAAAGCACTCTGATGTCTCATCAGCCACATCTTGAAATTGTAGACGGAATTGGAGTAGTAGAAGGAAGAGATAGGAAAAAAATAAATAAATAAAAGTGTAAGTGGCATCTGTAAGAAAATCTTGCATATCAGAAGCAAAATGCCAACCTTGTGCTTGTTTTCCTATTCGAGAGAGTGGTTCTGCTTTACCTTAAGCATCACATACATCGAAAATCTTCTACCTTGCTGCTGCACTCCAAGTTCAAACTGCTTCACATTATTGGAGACATTTACAATGTTGCTCAGAGTACAAAACTATTAATCATGAAATTCTAGTTCATCATTACCTGGATACACATTCCACGATTGGCAATGATATTGGGAAGCAGTATATTACAGTTTATTTAAACTAATACTGAAATTCTTTAAGATTTGGACAACCGGTTGATTTTTGATTGGCTGAAAAAGATTGAAGCATTTGCTACAGGTATGATGGCTGCTAACAACAACTTTTTTCAGCCGCACCCATTAGTGGTTTTCACAGTGGATCATCTGTTTTTATATCACTCTATCTAATACATCTTCGTCTTTTAAACCAACTACCTGCATGTCTTCCCTCACCACATCCATGAACCTCCTCCTTGGCCTTCCACTTTTCCTCCTTCCTGGTGGCAGCATTCTTCTACCAATATACCCCGTGTCCCTCCTCTACACATGTCCAAACCATCTCAATCATATCTCTTTAAAATGTCTTACTAAACTAATTTCTAATCCTTTCCATTGTTGTTACTCCCAATACAAATCTTCAGCTCTGCCACCTCCAGCTCCACTTTCTGTCTTTTCCTTTTTCAATGCCACTGTTTCTAGACCATACAACATCGCAGGTCTCACCACAGTCCTATAAACTTTCCCTTTCACTCTTGCATATACCCTACTATCACAAATCACTCCTGCCTGCACACTTTTCTTCACTTCTCTAACACACTCTCCATTACTTTGTACAGTTGACCCCAGATATTATGATGGATGGTGACAGGTAATGTATATAAATTAAAACGGTACAGAAAATGTCATAAAAATGTTGGTACAGTTTCCCTAAATAAAGTGTACAAAATGTGTTTAGTACAAATGAAGGTCAAATTAAATATGAACGTTTGCCTGAAGAAGCCATTTTGTTATAAAAAAGTGTGGTTTTCTTTTTATTATTATTATTCAAATTTGCTGTTTTTCTGTCATGAGTACAGAAGAGAATAATCCATATCTAAAAGTTGAGTGGTTCCATTGAAATTATGGCATTAAGGTTTACATG
Organism: Silurus meridionalis; assembly: GCF_014805685.1. NCBI lineage: Eukaryota > Metazoa > Chordata > Actinopteri > Siluriformes > Siluridae > Silurus > Silurus meridionalis. Next base: position 29,755,405 of record NC_060884.1, read on the forward strand.
AGTTAATCTTCTTATACATACATTTGCACACACTCAGGAGCCGGAATATGAATATGAAGGTTTAAACAGAATTGCCAACTATTACTCGTGTGTGTGTGTGTGTGTGTGTTGGTTTTTGTGGTTTATGTGGACATTTGACCTGATTACGTACCGACATTATGGGGACATTTGGGATTATGGGGACAGGACAGGTGTCCTCATAATTCCCGCACTGTGGCTATATATATCTATACTAGAGGAGCTGAAATTCAAAATTTCAGTCCATGTCCATTTATACCACAAACACCCGAAACTGACTTAACACAGTGTAACTTTGGAATTTCGTAGTGCGCCCTGTAGCCCGGAGCCGGTACTGCAATCCGTTCACACATGTGTGAAAATTTGAGCCTTCTGATTGGCTAGCGCTGATTGCCATTTTTCGTTCTGTGATTGGCTGAGACCTACGTCAATTATCCTACGTGTTCCTTTTAAGGCGGAGTTTCATTAGACTCGGTTTGCCAACACATTGAACAGCCATTATCCAGCCCTTTAAAAGCCAGGTATGATTATAAAGTTCATAAACTTAATGAGTAGACTATTGATATATTCCAAGAGCTCGGTTCCTTGTTGTAAATTAATGTTGTAAGAAATATTTCATTGGAATCTGGAGATTGGGGTGAATTTAGCCTTAAGAATGCATAAATTAAAGCTGGCTAGTTAGCAACATTATCAATGGTTAGTTTTAAAACCTGAGTTGAATAACTAATTACTGATAAATCTTGTACCGAATGCGCACTGTATAAATTTGGGTTTAGTGCGTTTGGCCGAATTAAAATGAAGGGGAAATGTCTGTATGTTAGCATGGATGCTAGCTAATAATAGTCAGTGCTGATAGCCGCTAGCTGATAGCCGCGCGCATCCTCGCGGCTCTTTAAACGCGTTCGCTCCGGCCACAGAGCGCGTGCAGTGTTGTAAGGTGAGCTGCTGGGCATACAGCACCCGGACTGCTTATAAACTACTGAGAACTGCTTTTAATTATTTTATTTATTATAAGGCTGTATGCTATTTAATGTCGCTAGAACATCACTTCCGGTTAGCGCGTGCAGTGTTGTAAGGTGAGCTGTTGTACACACAGCACCCGGACTGCTTACAAACTACTCAGAACTGCTTTTAATTGTTATTATTTTGTTTATTATAAGGCTGTATGCTATTTAATGTCACTAGAACATCACTTCCGGTTAGCGCGTGCGACCGGAAACAGCTGAGTGCGTGCGGCGCGGGAGTTACATGGCTGAGTTTGGAGCGGTGGTGAGGGTCTGAGTGTGAGATAGAGATGATGGTACAGTGTGTAAACACTGCTGTATCACTGTGAGGGTGTAAATAACCCCTGATACTCTTCACTCATAACTCAGTAATACTGTAGTCAGAAGTAAAGCAGAATGAACACATCAGAAGTCTGATATCTTTGAGTGTCAGTGTGATGGAGAGTTTAAATCCCAGCTCTCCTCAGCATTGTCCCATGCTCTATCACTGGACATGTTTTACATAAACACCACTTATATTAACAATTTAAGGTTTTAGTTTAAATAAACACTCATTTCTGTGGGGAAGAACAGCATCATTTTAACATGGCTGAGATGAAGCGCAGAAGAAAAGAACATCCAAAGCAGGAGACGGAGTATTACACATCTGCTGGGAAAGACAAACCTGGAAATATATAAATTCAGATAAAGGTAAGGGTCCATTCACACATGCCATCCTATGTTCCTTTTGACCTAGACTGCTTTCATTAACAGACAGGGCATTAGGATAAAACTGGTGTGAAGTTCACGACTGGATTAATATTTCATTTTTTCTTATTCAGGGTGTGGAGTATTCAGTTCAGTCCCTTTTGATGAGGGAGACCTCTTTAACCTCGCAACAGCAGACACTCTGGCAATCATCGAACACAGTAAACAGGTAATATATATTTTTTTACAGTTGTGAAATTATATTGAGCTCTTATTATATCTTATAAATCTGTATGTAGTGTGTATGCCTGAGACCTGTTTCATTGTATATCAGGGCTTTAGTGATTTACATGTGTTTTGTGTTTATTGGCGTGTGTATGTAACAGACATGGTTTAGCAGTACACTGGGTATATGGGGACGTTGTTGTAATGTGATAGTCAATGTACATAAGCAGCTGTGTGTATAGTGTCTGACAGAAACCTGGTCTCGAGGGACTTCACTTTATAAAGTTATTGTATGAGCACCATTAACTTTATTAAATTAATTTCTCTTAAATTTGCATCTTATAGATGTAGACTTACTGACTATTGTACTTCCTTATCCCTCAGAGGTAAGGGTTTGTTACAGAAGCACCAAATAGCAGATGTGACCTGGGTGATTGTATATCATGAGAACAAAAGTGACCCAAATATTATAGTATAGTTAAGGCAGCAATGTTCTTGCTGGGTGTAAATAATATACCATATATACAGTGTGCTTTGCTAATGTACTGTATATACAGTGCACTTAAAATCACCCCAAAAGCCTGACATAGACCTTATAGAGTATCTGTAAAATGCAATAGTAAAGGAAGTGGCAGATTGTTGTTGCTCTAATAAAAATAAAAGGAATATTTGTTGATTCAATCTTGGTGGAAACTACTGGAATTTTCACAGAAACAGTTTTATGCATAGTCATTTGTAGAACTAGCAGTTCTGCAAAACCTAGTATGTCGGACTAAATACTAAGACCTTGTTTGCGATTGTTAATAATACAATTGCTGGTGATCCAAATGCTTTTTTTTTAAATATTTCTAAACATACCAATCTGTTTTAAATTAAATGTTTTGTGTAAAACTTAGTTTTATGTATCTTTTGAAATTAATGTCTTGGTTTGATATGGTTGCTAATGCAGTAAAATTAATTGCATTAAAATGTGACTTAAGTATCAAATACATTCTAGGGCTACTTAATGTTTATAACAAATGTGAGAAAGATTTCTTGTTTCTGTTTTTAGAATGTAGCTGAAAACATTAGAGGTTACTGCAGTAGATGAGTTGGAGGCTGCTGATCCAGGAGAAGAGTGAGAAAAGGTAATTTATAAAAATCATATTCTGATTATTTATTCCCAAAATGTTGCAGGTACTTTGCATTGTTTTAGTATGTTTTTATCAGTACGTATTGTCTCTCTTAGTCACTGGGAGAGATTGACTGGATGGGTGAACACTATCTGTGAACCATGTCTTGAGATCAAAATGACTGAGATTTTGTGTGCAGTTTTAGGTGCTGGGGTTAGGATTGAGTTAGTCTGTGTGTATGTAGTGTGTATGGCTGAGACCTGTTTTATGAGAACACTGTGTCTAATAAGGACATGCATAGACCATCATGTAAGAGTCCTCTACCAAAGGAGTATTAGTGTGTCCGTGTGTTTGACAAATACATGGTATATCAGGGCTTTAGTGATGTACATGTTTAGTGTTTATCTGAGTGTATATGGAACAGACATGGTTTAGCAGTACACTGGGTATATGGGGACGTTGTCAATGTACATAAGCAGCTGTGTGTATAGTGTCTGACAGAAACCTGGTCTCGAGGACTTCACTTTATAAAGTTATTTTATGAGCACCATTAACTTTATTAAATTAATTTCTCTTAAATTTGCATCTTATAGATGTAGACTTACTGACTATTGTACTTCCTTATCCCTCAGAGGTAAGGGTTTGTTACAGAAGCGCCACATAGCAGATTTGTTGTACCTTGTAGTAATGTGATAGTCAATGTACATCATCAGCTGTGTGTATAGTGTCTGACAGAAACCTGGTCTCGAGGGACTTCACTTTATAAAGTTATTGTATGAGCACCATAAACTTTATTAAATTAATTTCTTTCAAATTTGCATCTTATAGATGTAGACTTACTGACTATTGTACTTCCTTATCCCTCAGAGGTAAGGGTTTGTTACAGAAGCACCACATAGCAGATGTGACCTGGGTGATTGTATATCATGAGAACAAAAGTGACCCAAATAGATTATAGTTAATGCATCATGCGTATTATTATATTGCTGGGTGTCAATTATATGGGTGCAAATTAATAGAGAGCCAAAAGATTATGAAAAGTAAAAAAATATTTATATATTGTTAATTATGTCCAAATGATAGTCCAAATGTGTTAACCTGGTTAAGAAGATGCTACAGCCAGGCTTACATTGTCTGATTTTTGGAATAACTCCAATATTTTACTGCTGTCTGTACATCAGATAGTCAGTGGAATGCGAGCGTAAATTTGAAACGTTAGTGAAGCTAAATGTATGTTTAAAATCAAAAATGCTTTGAGAATCTAATTGGTTTGTGTCCAGCCTAAAGGGAGGTAATAGCCATTAAAATATCCCTGGACAGGTCCATATAAAAGCATTTAGTTTTGTCTATTTTAGATTACCATTGTAAAGGGCCAATCTAAGCCTAAGAAACAGGATTCAAAAGAACTTTGTGAAAAGACAAAAAAGTAAGGTTGCCTGATAGACATTATTTTTGTCATAAGAAATTCTGTTAAATAATTATAAACTGAGTATTTGTTTTGGTTATGTTTTTAAATATGTACTGAACAGTATCTTACAATAACAAAAACAGTTCTTGAACAAAAGAAAATATGACAAAGGTTTATATTGATAATTTGTATATCATATTACTGTTCAGTAGAATATACAAAAACCTTGTTATTTTATCACCTCAGCTTTGAAATTAAAGGTATGCATTTAAATTGTAAAATTGAGTCCTTGATATGTCCTGTGTAGAATTAGGCTAGTATTAAGGCATCAAGATAAATTGGTGAAAATCTTTAATGTTATGATTATTCAAATCGATGAGCTTTTAGTTACAAACGAAACATACAGTAGTATTAATTTTTGCATCTGCTTTTAAGATAAACTCAACATTGATGCTAGTGATGGAAGTGACTCTGAGAGTGGGGCTGATGCTGCGAATTTGGATGCTTCCTGAAGACACCAGCACAGATCAGTAGGTTTTCTAACCTGTTCTAACCATGTTTAATATGCGCCATAATATGTCAGTCCACACTGCTAATGTACTCAATGATGATTTCTTTTTTACAGGGATGTGAAGCAATCGGACACCAGAAGAGGAAAATGGTTTATGCGTTGCATTTTTTAGGTTATGATTTTTCAGGATTTTTCAGGACACTTTTTTCAATATATTAATTAGCAATAAGAATTTATATTACAAAAGGTAACATTATTCACATTTATTTGCTATTTATAGTCCTAAACAAACCTCTGCCATCATACCTCTTTCACTTACTGTCTGTGGTTATGTTTGCATACACTCATTGATACAATTGAGTTCTTCGATGTCCCATCTACATTTATGGCAATAGCAAACTCCCATTCCCAGAGCGACGTAGAAAAAGCTTTGGAGTTCCCATCAAGAAATGTACACACCAGGCATAACGTTATGATCTTATAACGTTATGACTAGTGATTGAATAACACTAGCTCTTTATTATGGCAGCTGATCGTGGGTGGGATTTATTAGGATTGTAATTAGCTTTACAATTTTCCTCATTTTAAATTGGTTTAAGTGTCTTTATGTAATTCATTTGTATATCTAGCTCTCTGCAAGCTTTATATAACACTGAGCATTTTGGAGATTTCACTATGCACTAAACATTCAAATATCTAAACATCTTGGTTATCAAATTTCATTTATAATGGGTTTTTGGTTAGTTTGTTTATGAATATTTTGCAGAGACTAAAAACTCTAAAAGAAGTCCGAAAACTACAAGGAAAGGACTTGTTCTTTTAAGTCACTGATGTCTTGATAGTGCACCATGCTGTCAAGTCTGTGTTTGTGTGTGTCAGAGGGCCAATAAAACATGCCTGTCCCTTCAATACTGTGTGATGTCTTGTTTGTGTATTGTTAAAACCAATGTCCTGATAAAGCCCGTATGTCCTTACAAACACTATTTTTGTCAGAAGGCGGGACATTCCGAGCAGGTCCTCATATACAACCATAATGTCAGGTCTTTATATAAATTGTTTAAATTTGTGTAAAGTAATTCTGAAGTGAAATTTGTTTTCCTCAGAGCTGATTAGATTTTTTGACATTTGTAGCATCACTGTAGCACAAGGGGAAGGGTGGGTACCTTTAAACCATGGTACAACTTGTTTACCAGGCAAAGTCCACCTAATACATAAAAACCAGTATGTGTGTGTGTGTGTGTGTGTGTGTGTGTAAATACTTTTGTGGGGAGCGCGAGGACTCAGAAGAACACAAAAAAAGGCTGATGTTGCTTACCAACAACAACAACAAAAAACCTGACTTTATTTTTTGCCATGGTCATGTTTTCAGTCTGTGCTCACAATACACACACACACACACACACACACACACACACACACACACACACACACACACCAGGGAATCCAACTGTCTCATGGTCTTGAAGTATACAATGGAAGCCTATTCGGTTCAGTATTCCTTTCACCTGAAATAAGTCTCTAACCTTTCCTGCTCCAAAACAACCCTAAACCATTAAACCATGTTTGACTGTGGGGGTGAGGCAGTCAGTCAAATTTGGATTTTCTGTCCACAGAATTTTCTTCCAGTCAGTTACGGTCAAATTTTTGTGTGGTTTTGACTTTTACCTAGTTTTACTGCATAAAAATAAAAGGAGCATTCAAGTGCTTTAGAATAATAAAAGACTATTTGTTTCCAAATGTTTGACAGTCACTAAGATTTTAACAGTGTGATTTTACACCTTAGGATGTGTTTTGAAGTAAAATGTAAAAGATATTTTGGCAAGTTCCATGGAATCCAAGACATGGATCAATTAAATTAGAAATATTCAAATCTATGGATATAATAACATGAAATATGCAGGGACTAATAGAAAAATACACACACAAAAAAAATCCCTGTCAGAAAGAACATCCATTTCCTATTTAGGTACAAATCTGAAAGGGAAGGTGGCATGGGTAAAGCAAGAAGCTTCAATTAAATTGTTAAAATACACTAATAGAAACATCAGGTATACGAATTTAGGCAATTCTTAATAATAAAACTGTGTGCACTAAAAAAATCATAGCAGGTTCACATATTTTGCCGTTTTCAAGCACACATTGTGTAGCAAATTAATACTAAGACACATCGGAAAAAACTAAACTCAACACAATATTTAAAGGTTAAAAAGCCTTTTATCAGCCATGTGGCAATGCGATGCAAAGACTAGCGTATTGTCCACTTGAATCCCTTTTGAAACAGATGTTGCTCATTAATGTAAATCAACCGAAGGACTGATTTTCAAACGTGCCACTAATCCACACTAATTCTGTCGCTATTACCGCATCAGCATTTGTGTGGTGAACAAAATCCTAGGATAAAATTACCTCAGTAACATCATTGCTATCAGAAAAAGGCCCCGGGTAACGCAGGTCTAAATTATGCGTATTATTGTGTGTTTTCACTGATGCAATTACAATCAGATAGCGTTTGATCTCATTAAACACCAGGTGTAATCACATACATGCACGCATTGAGATTAGATTAGGTAATGCACCTTCAGAGGTGGTCTGTGCGCTCTGTGATCAGATCTCATGCAGGTGGAGGCACAATCTGTGAAGAAATTTTATACAGCTTTTATACTGTAGTAGACGGACTGCACTACAGTACAGCATTCAAAGAGTTTGTTGTGTACTAAAGATGATTATGATCAATGTGTACCCCATAGTTTAAAACCCATACAAACCTAGAATCTAATTATTTGTTTTGAACTAAGGAAAGACATACTAGCTTGCTCCAAGGGTGAGAACTGCAGGGCATCACAGCAGTAATAGGGGGAAGTTCTCTGACATTGCATCCAGTAATAGGAGAACCACCATGGTGATGACAGACTCCCAAGTTGAACATCTGACAGCAGTTGAACAAAACAGTTCTGACAATGGTTCGAAAATCACATGCAGTGTATAATTTGTGAAAGCACTGCTTAAGAATATGATTATTTGCAAACTGAATATTTATGGTTCAACATTATAATACGTAACACGAGCTGCATCAACAACACTTTAGGAAGGCTTCCGCGTTGTCCACATTCTAAATCATGCGTATAATCTGTCCAATGGAAGCGTGCCATTGCTGGGGGGTGTGAAGTCACTACCAGAAAGCTATAAAACGCGCTAGCTTCTGTTTGTTTTTAAAGCTCAATCAGAGCATTTTGCAGTCCGGCATTGAGTTGTCATTCTCGCTCACATGAAGGTCTTCTGCCTGCATTTTTTCCAGAGAAGGATCAGAGAAGGACAGTCGCTCACTGTCTAGCAGTTTTAGAGACTGCCTCAGGCTCAGGACCCAAGGGTTCTGTCAGAGGTGCAATCTGCTCCATACAATCAAGGTCATGCGGTTTAGATGTCTGGAGAGATCCCAGGTTTCTATCTTAGGGATCCATGTTGGAAGTTCATGGTCGTCACGTAATGCTTACAACAGGGGTGTTAGTGGTCATGAGTGGTCGCTCTGCCCAAGGTCTATGGGAAGGGGCCCCATCTGCTGTGGCATATCAATTACCTAGAGATGCTGGCCGTGCTTCTAGCTCTGAAGCATTTCCTATTAGACCTCAGAAAACACAATGTGCTGATCTGCTCGGATAATACCTCAGTGGTCTCTTACATCATCCACCAGGGAGGTCTATGCTCAGCCTCCAATAAGAGCTGGTATGCCAGATCCTCCTGTGGGCCCAGGGGAAGCTGCTCTCCTGTCCGCAACGTTGAAATGTCCCCTCTGTTTCTCTCACACCTTCAGGCCCTCTACGGCTGGACGCCTTGGCTCAGGCATGGCCGAGGCTACGCCTGTACACCTTTCCCCCTGTCACAATGCTTCTGGAGTTCTGGAGAGAGTGACCTTTGCGTTATTTCTGGCCTCTCTGTCCTTCAACCTAGCTGTGCCCACACACACTTGGCAGGGACTGGTCAGTCTGGCGGTATTGGACTCCCAAAAGCGTTGTTGACGCAGCTCAAGTTCCTGAAAGCGAACGTCTCCATGTTACGTATGTAACCCTGGTTTCGTGAGGGAACGAGACACTGTGTCTCCATGCCACACTGCTGGCATCCCTGCAGCGCTTTCTTCTCCTTTACAGAAGCTAGACTCCATGCATGTTTTATAGCTTCCTGGTCGTAACATTACCATACTGGTGACGCCGTGCTTTCCCTTGAAAAGATTACACACGTGATTCGAAGTGTGGCCACTTTTTCGCTCAGCTTTTCACTTTCATTTTATTATAAAATTTTATTTGGCAAATCAGTAAGAACTATCAGCTTTTTTTGGAAAATAATCAAAATTATAATTATTAATACAAAATGTATTGTGCTATTTAACAGTATAGAACAAATAAAAAGAGGAATTTGTCGCAATTTCTGATTGGCCAACTTTTACAATTAGGGATTAATTATAGTAAACCCCCTTCTATAAAAACTCCAATACCAACAGTAACCTTTTTGCCTTTAATATCATGGGGAAATCCAAACAACTTAGAGAAATATTACTTCACATATACGGTTCCCCCTCGAAACAAGTGCCACACACGCTGTGTGCATCTAAACAAACAATTGTATGCAAATATAACACTCAATGACTATAATAGAGGAACTGGTGAAGGATTTGACGGTTTTCTACATACACACTGAATAGACTCCTGCATTTGGCATAAGTTGAAAGCCTGTCGCACAAGGAAGAAGTGCCAACTCTAAAAGTGACATAAAAAGCTGAAACTGAAGAGCATAGGTGATAACCTGTCCGTTGGAGGACAGTTCTTTGGTCAGATGAACAAAAATTTATGTTTGGCCATAATGAGCAGATCTATGTATGGAGGACAGACATGGTATTCGTCTTATTCTGAAGAATACCATCCAAAATGTTGAGCATGGGGGTGGTAGCATGATCCTGTGGAGGTGTATTTCTTAGCACCCGGCAGGCATAAAAATAAGTTTTATCATACAGATAGATGATCATAAAGAAATACTGATGATGTACAAAAATAGGAAAGTTCAAAGTTTTCATTAAACTTCATTAAACTTAATTGAATCATAATCCAAATACAATATATCTAAACTTGTAACAAATATGCTTGAGGACACAGAGTGAACAGACTCATTTAAGCCCTGACCTGAATTTCAATGAATGTTGATGGACTAAACTGAAAACCCATTTATTTATTTATATACAATAACATCATAACTTTCTGTCAGTATTAATAAAACATTCCTATAAACAATAACAGACCTTTAATTAAACCCTAAGGAGTTCATTATCATCAAATCCTTTTCATATAAATTGCCTGTCAAAGATCGAAAGCACCTTGTCTTTTCGTTTATTTTTTTAGACACATGCACGTTTCTTTGGTTTATATGTAACAAAGTAAATGAAAGTCTAAAACACAAAAATTTGACAGTGAATAGTTAGAATAAAGTTCTGTACACAGATAAGTCCACACCCCCATAGTCAAACATGAAGGTGAAAGCTTAATGGTTTGGGGTTGTTTTGGAGCAGGAAAGGTAGAAATCTTATTATAGGTGAAAGGAATACTGAACCAACATGGCTACCATTCCATACTTCTATTCCTACACCAGACGACTCTGTCTGGATTGGTTCTGTAAGCATTATTTAGAGAGCAAACAGCTGATCTATCATGTAATGGCCTGCCCAGTCACCACACCTAATTCCTATTGAACTGCTTTGAACTGGACTGCAAAGTCAGAAAGAGAATGGCAAAGTATTTCAGCTGAATCTTTGGGAAAATTAACTATCCTTATGCCCAGAGTGTGTAAAGCTGTTTTTCATGCTGAGAGAGGATTTTGTCATAAGAATAAAGTTTATATAAAGTTGAACATCTGTACATCTATCATACAGACTTTTTTAGACTGTGAGTCTGTGTGCAGTGAATATTCAAGTCACATGGTTTTCTTGTATCAGCTGTAAATAGCTGAAATGACACAGTGAAATAACACAACATTCTTCTAGGACCAAGGTATGCACCCATGGCTGAACAGCACACGTCAAAAATGATAAAACGGTAATGAATAGACATTAGGGGTCACCCCAATAAAAATGGGTTTCCTACCGAGTCTGGTTTCTCTCAAGATTTCTTCCTCATTTCCATCCCAGCTTATTAGGGATAAACGTATAAGCACTGAACTTTTACGCACTTACCTACTGCATGAATTCATATTTTATTATCTATTAATCTCTGTGAAGCTACTTTAAAACAATGTCTATTGTTAATATGCAAACAAAAGTGAATTGAATTATTGCATAAAACACATAGAATTACACAAGAAATGAAATTAAAGAAAAAGCCAAATAAATAGAACAATAGAATGATTGGAACAGTGAAGACCAGTAAAGTGGCAATCAGTACACAGAGCTGGAGTGGAGTAAAGTGCAAAACTATTATTCATAATTATAAATTAAATGTTGTAAAACATTTTACTGTCTAAAGCAGAAGGTTTAAAACAGAATGTGCACGATTGCAAAGAGGGTGTTCAGTGTGTGTGTGTGTGTGTGTGTGTGTGTGTGTGTGTGAGTTCAGTATCTGGGCATTGAGTAATCTGATGGCTTGAGGGGAGGAAACTGTTACACAGTCTGGTTGTAAGGCTCAGGATGCTCTGCTACCTTTTGCCAGATAGCAGGAGTGTGAAAAGTGAATAGTAGGAACTAAAGGAACATCAGATTGATGCACATAGTTGCTTGCAGTGGCAGATTTTACTAAGCAATTGAGCTAATACTGGGAAGGTGGTAGATTAGTAGTTAAGGCATTGGACTTTGGATCCGGAATGTCATGAGTTCAAATCCCAGCCATACCAAGCTGCCACTCCTTGGCCCCTGAGCAAGGCCCTGAATGCCATAGCTGCATAGTTGTATGAATGGGATAAATGTAAAGTGTGAAGGTCATCTGCCAAACATGTAGGATAAACCTACAGCATGCTGATTTGTTTTCCTTTGCAGTATATACAAATAACCATACTAGTCTTTTCCTTTTCACATACCCAAAGACAGAGACAAATCCAAGTTCAAATTGCAATAATCTCAAAATGATTTCAATTCAAATCAGAAAACATCTTCAAATCTGATTTATAACAGTAGTCTGCAAATCCCAAAACTCATATTACACTATATGAAAAAGGTACTGGGATATCAGATGTTTGTGTCTCTTTCACAAACTTTTACCATAAAGTTAAGAGCACACAACTGCAAAGGAGGTCTTTTTTAGATGATGTAGAAATAAAATTCCCCTTCAGCATGACAATGTCCCTATGCAAAAGCCAGATCTATGAAAATATACTGTAGTTTACATGGGATGGAGTGGAAGCTCTTGAGCCTTGGTCTGCTGTAGCGATCCGACTTCCACCCTATCGAACAGGATGAAATGGACTGCCAACTGCACCCCAGGCCTACTCATTCTACATCATTACCTTACTTTACTTACACATCTGTGGCCAAATGAGCACAAGTCTTTACAGATACACTTCAAAATCTAGTTGGAACATCTTCTTGATTGAAGGTTATTGGAAAAGAAAATGGGGACTTAATGTGAAATATTATGTGCAAAAAAGTACATATTAACAGTATTTACTTGCTGGTGAAGGACATTATGTAGTCTCACAGCTACTCTCTGCCCTTCCAGCCAGCAAAGGTCACCACCTCCTGGCTACATTTCTTTATTTGAATCTGTCTTACTTCCTGATTCAAGTATATATAAGCTTGTGCAATCCTCAGTATAGCTGTAAATAGTGATTTGAAGATCGGATCATTTTAGTGACTTGGTACTTTAAATCTCATTCATCAAAATAAACAAAGCATTTTGTCATTTAGATCATTTCATTTCTTTGATAATAAATTAATACAAAAGAAAAATTTCAATAAACAGATCCTTAGCACGTCTACAGACACAAACTCTGACTATAGTTTCAAAAATGAAAATATGACAATATTTTTTATAACAATATACATGTAGCTAAGGACAAATTATGATAAACAGAATGAGTAACTCACTCATCTTCTGGTCCGTGTTGTTTGTTCTTTTGTCACGTGACTACCATACTTATTATAACTATAATGTCAAAATTCTGACCAATAAAAACTGATCGTTTGCATTGTGTAACATAAAGTATATGGGAGTCAAATGAAAAAAGAAACCACTCAATTCTGTTTCCTGTTCAATCCACTGCATCATTTCTATGGGTGTCACGTGATAAAAGAACAAACGACTCAGCCTAGAAGAGTCAATGGTTAAACTACTCAATTCCATTTCATGTACATAACCTATAGAGATTTTGTGGTGCTTTTGCTCATGCGTGTCCAGTAGAAAATAAACGAATCACTCTTTGAGATGACTTGTTCTTCTGTGTCACATTAAAAACTGGTTCAAAACAAACGAATCGTTAATGAAAGACCAATTAGTAGTTGTGAAGCCTTGCCAGGTAATAGTATGAAGTATTTTAATTGCCAATAGTCTTGTTTCTGAATGTTTGCATGTAAAGAGGTACCTCGGGTTGGGAATTGATTTTGTTCAGGAACACGATTCGCACCCTGAAAAATTTGTATACCAATATGAATTTCCCCATAAGGAATAATGGAAAGTGGGATAATGCGTTCCGAACGACAAATATTCATATAACGCCAAATATTCATATAAAAATAAAAATACAACCAATATGGACTAATATTATTTAGTATTTAGCATTTAATAATGGTGCCTTAACATCTAAAAGAGGAAAACAGTATCTTAACTTGGTATTTTACCTTTGAGAAGAGCGAATGCTGGCGTGATGGAGTTGACGTTCGGAGGAGGAGGAGAATTATTGTTTGGAAGGAGATTCTCTTTCCATTATGATGTCCATTATGATGTACTACTAAAAAAGTATAGTCTACTTCTTTAGTTTCACAGTGATGGATTCTTTTTTCTTCCACCTTCAATAAGGCTTCTTTCTCATCTGCGATATGATTAAAATGTATTGAATGATCACTATTTAAACACGAAATAATAGATATTTACAGTTATACACTATATGCACTACGATATAATAGCGTATATGATACTGTTCAGTAATTACTTTTGTACTGTAGTATTAAGGAAACAAAGACACAGCGATTGAAAGTGCTAAGGCGGTGCTATCAGAATTAATTCAAGACGCTAACTAAACTTTCTGAGGTGGGAAACCGCGGGTTGCGTGACAGAAGAACCAACATCCCCTCATAATCTCGGCCGCCATTTTTGAATGATTTGTATCCTGAATTTTTATGCGTAGACCGATATGAAAATTTTGCCGAATGACGATTCCTATTCTGAATTATACGTATTCAGGGACGTTCGTATCCCGAAGTTCCACTGTATATTATAATAGTTTTTTTTTGGTGGGTCTATCTGTAATTAAGGGAGTATTACAATACATACCATGATGAATAACATTGCTGGATAATGCAAAGTTTAAAAAGGAGGTCCAACTCATTTATATTTAGATGCCAACAGTACAAATACGATGGTCATCACTTGTATTTGGGATTATTTATATTTTTTTGAGTGATTAAAATACACAGTAACCTCTAATTTAAGTTTCCCTTGACATTAAAGTGGCAGACTACACTGTTATTTTGTATATAAAAAGAAAAAAACACTTCGTGGCAATTGCAATGATGGTTGATTTAAGGAAAATCTGCTAAATATCACAGCCACATTCCATGACTTGCAGAAGCAGAAATAAAATTCACATTTTCGTTATAATTATAAATTATTCGAATTACTGTGCTACATGGAAAAAAGAGTGAGATGTAGATAAACAAGAGTTTTAAAAAAAAAGGAAAAAGGGAAAATTTGACCAGTCGTGTGTATTACAAATTAAAATTATAATTAGTCCGAATTAAGTTTTGAGATGCAAGTCATGATTCATTCAAAGACCGATTACACAGGCCAGGAATTCATTAATTATACTAATATATTTGCTTTAGAGTCTATTTCAAAATGATGGAGCATTAATTTCATGCCTCATTTTTTTTGCAGTTTTATGGAAATAAAATGATTGAGGTTTTTTTTTTTCATTCTCTCCTTGTGGTGTTAGATAATACACTTTCCAATACAGTCACTGAACACACAGCGGACTCGGTGTCAGAGAAAATATCAAGAAAATATCAAGTGGCTCTTTAATTCAGCGAGAGAAATGTTAAGCGGAATGATCACGTCGGACTGGTCCCTGCTCAGGGCAACATGTAAATATACTGAGAAACTCTCAGTGGGAATTATGGATGCCTGGGCAATGGAAATTGGGAAAAATAAAATCTTGTGTCACTCGACAAATGCATACTGTGCTAACCAATAATGTTAAGTGGTATTGGAAATGGCTGGGGAACCATGATGTGATTTGTATGTTAAAATATTTTCTTTTAATCAAGAAATCAGAGCTCTGTGCTGGCTTTTTTTTATTTTTTTTATCACAATGGTGTTTCAGATAAGACACCCTCATCAAAACTAATCCACCTAGCCAAAGATTAGAAAATTAGCTAAATGGATAAGAGTGTGAGGCTGATCAGGGAAGGAAGCAGTGTGTGAGAAGACACAGCCAAAAAAATGTGCCAAATAATCCTGTTTGCTGCTAATGAGGTGCTACATTTTTTTTTCAATTGCTTCCATTCTACTGTGAAAAAAGTGAGATACATGTACTTTATTTTTGCACATTCATCCTAACTTCCTGCAATTTGCATGAAAACACAAAGTATCTGATTAAAAATAGTAAGAAATATGAAATTGGTTAATAAAACACAGGCAAACCAGATACAGTTAAATAAGTAGAATTTTAAACTTTGTCAATAGCAAACAGAGGCAAACCCCCCCCAGAAATGATTGTGTTTTCAGAAATTGCTGAAAGACCAAAACTACATGGGTGTCCTTGAGGATATTCAGGTGTCTACACTAATGATTAGGTGGTTTTTGGCTGGAACTAGTGGTCAGTATGGGGGTGGTGCTGATAGCTGAAAAGTGGAATGGAGAGCAGTCAAGGGTGTGACATTTAATCCTTCAACACGCCTCCGACCACAACTCAATGCCAGTTCTGGGCCAGGCTCTAGGGAGGAGGCAGTGCTTGAAGAAAAAAAAAGTGATAAAACTAAAGTGGCATGTCTTCAACCGGAACCCTATACCACTTTTCAGGACTGCAAACCCTTCCAGTATATCAGGCAATGCATGTGGTGGCATCATCCTGCAGGAGCTTAGTGAAGTGATTTACATACTATGGCAGTCCAGGAACTCGCAAAACTCTGGATTGTGCAGTCAATGTCTGAATGTTAGTGCCAAGGTGTTCCACTTGACAAAGCTCTTGTGTAAGAAGATACTCCCTAAGCATTTATTGAATCTAAAGGATGTCCTCATCTATCCGCCATAGTCATTGACAAAGGTATAATATTCACTGTCTCTGTCAATATGTCTTCTTCTTTATGGAGTCACTGGCCATTAGAACCCACCAAATAAATAGCTGTAGATGACTACAAACCTCAACTGCTATAGATCCTTTATACATTTGTGCTTGGGCTGTAGTTGAGACCACCATTGTCAAGTCAGGACAAGATTGTGACTAAAAAGCATAAAATACTTCCTGACTTTGATTAGTTATTATTATGCAAATGTTTCAATGATTAGACTATCTATTCTAGTAGAAGTATTGGCAAACATTGGGCAAAGACAACATAAAAAGACAACACATTTCAATAAGTAAAATAAATAAAGTCCACTGTGATTTAGCAAGAGCAATTACCAAGATCAAGACAAATCCAAGTATAATTGGCAAAATTATAAATCAATACAGTAATCTGCATGGTAAAAAGGCTTTGCTTAAGGACCAGCAGTGGCAGCTTGGTGGGGTTGAGATTTGAACCCATGACCTTCCGATTAAAAGGCCAACAGCTGTGCTACAGCTTCCCTATTCCATCTAGAAATTGGATTTAGAAAAGCCTTTAGCCCTATAGCCCTTGTACTGGCAAACAACCAGTCTCATCCTATTCCAAAATAGTATTACCAAAACTTTATAATAT
Organism: Silurus meridionalis; assembly: GCF_014805685.1. Classification (NCBI taxonomy): domain Eukaryota; kingdom Metazoa; phylum Chordata; class Actinopteri; order Siluriformes; family Siluridae; genus Silurus; species Silurus meridionalis. Next base: position 29,772,449 of record NC_060884.1, read on the forward strand.
GAGTCAAAACTCATACTCACTATTATGAGATATATTCTATTATCAGCCATCATTTTAAATCACTTTTGCAGCATAAAGGCAAAACAGGTCCTTCACTTGAATTATACTTTCTAAGAACTGCTGAACTATTGCTAAACTAAACTATTTTATATTTTACTATTACAACAATACAAATGTATGCAGGAAAGGTCAAGCATATTAAGGAACAGGATTAGAAAGGTGCAAGCTTTTTATTTATTTATTTTTTAAACAGCCAGTCTAAGTCAGTCTATTCATGTTGCTTGTGTGTACAGTAGCTCATAAATCCAGGGTTACCTTATATTTCCGATAGAAACATATTAGCTATTTTCCCACATATGCATTTTCATTTTTGCCTTTAAGTACAAGGACATTTCTCTAAGCCCATATGCACTGATCAGCCATAACAAAACCACCAACTACCAAGTAAAGCAAACACATTGATTTATTGATTATATTAATATAGTGACACCTTGAACCATTCCGAGTAACATATAATAAAATGTATAATATATATTAAAATATGATCATTGAATCTTGAAATATATTAGGGAGTATGTGAACAGTTTTGTCGTGAAGTTAATGTGTTGGAAGCATGAAAACAGGCAAGCAGAAGGATCCGAGAGCCAAAATTGTACAACTGGTTTAGAATATTTCCAAAACAACATGTCTTGGAGTGTGTTCCTGTTATGCAGTGGTTAGCGCCTAACAAAAATGTGTTAAGGAATCAAGTCATGGGCACCCAAGGCTCATTAATGTGCTTGTAGAGGAAAATGCTAGTTTATTTGTTTCAAGCCCGAAGAAGAGCTACTGTAGCAAAATTGTAAAAAAAAGTTCATGCTGGCTATAATAGAAAAATCTCAGAAAATACAGTGCTTACTATGTAGTCATGGACCAAAGTGCCCATGCTTACCCTCTGTACACTACCAAAAGTATCTACAATGGGCAGGTAAGCAGCAGAATTAGACCAACCATGGAGCAGTGGAAAATGGTGGTCTGGTCTAATGAATGATGTTTTCTTTTACGTCATGTAAATGGTTGGATGTGTGTTTGTTGTTTATGTAGGAAAGACAAGGCAAAGATGTAATTAAGCATTAAGCATCTATGGCATGTGCTGAAAAACAAATTTAATCCATTGAAGTTGCACTTCACAATTAATCTGTAGTTAATATCTTACAGCATACATTCTGAGTGACAGACAGACAGACAGACAGACAGACAGACAGACAGACAGACAGACAGACAGACAGATAGATAGATAGATAGATAGATAGATAGATAGATAGATAGATAGATAGATAGATAGATCGATCTCTTTTCTTTCAGGAGGTACTTCTGAGCACAACTTGTGAAGCCATGGGATACTAATAGCACATGAAATCATATGTCGTCTGCATGTGGATTGTTTAATCAAGCCTTTATTTCAAGTTGTTGAATGAATAAAATAATGGTTTTATTAATTTGATGAGCACTATGAAAAAAATTCACAAAAAACAATGTGACCGTGGCCCGAAGGATAACATTTCATTTGTTACACTTACAGCCCACTTTAGCTTATTTCATACATTTTTCTCTCTATTCGTTTCTTGAAATACGCCCGTAATTAATTGGGTGTCCTCCAAAAAAAAAATATTTTCACTGAATTTTAAGGGGACAGGACAGTTAATAAATGAAACATCAAATTGTATTGTATAATATTGGCCTCGAATTGTGTTTTGTGTTTAAGCTTTTCCCTCTGTATATTCAAAAAACAAAATTTTACAGTTATTGTGTTTTCATTTTTATTAACGTCAAGCCTGGGAGTATTATTCCGAATATTCTTTAGTTAGTATTGATAAGTGACCTCAGGTCATCTTTTTGCAATGAACATGTCTGGAACATTTATTTTGGCATAACCAACATATATTCAAATCTTCTCTATGCTGCTCAGTATTAAGAATCCTGATGAAGAATATGAAGCCTGGAAGCTTTTTTCTATGCTCAGGGATGAACCTGATTGAATGTGTGTGTAGGCGAGTAGAAATAAGAGCACTAAACTTATTTTAAGGATGATGCCCGAGATTTTTGACTGGTCAGTACAAGCCTGCAAACTAATGTATATTCATTTTGTATTAAAAAAAAGCTAAAAAAAAAAAAAAAAAAAAAAAGTATGGTGCCAATGTGTTGTGTGAAATCGAAATCAGCAGTCAAGTGAGCTAACATTGCGTTGTTTTTGCCACTCTCTGCGAGCCTCTAGAAATATGCGCCTCTAGAAATATGTACAAAATACACAGAGTGTCAGGCATGTGTATTTACACAACCCTAGAGAGACCCATTAGTGTTGTGGGTTTGGTAGGAAACTCCAGCTGCTGCTCCTCTGTGTGTTGTAGAAATAGAAATTGTGCACCAAAATGTATTTTTACATTCTTTTATTCAGTGACTCGCTACTTAGATACTAGAAAAGTCTGATTGTATCAGTGAAAACAGACCATGGATGGAACTGAGAAGGCTGAGAAAAGCTCAGTTCTTAACACACAGCCTCATTACATTCAACAGACGAACTATTAGGAGAATTCTGAAACTGCTGCACCACTCGCCTGGCTTGGAAATTGTTTAAAAGACCCTGCATTGGATAGTAAAGATAGCAGAAAATATCACGTTCATTTATAATGGACATTTATACCACACAATTCATCCACAAAACCTCCAGCATTGTGGCTGACCACAAGCCTCTCATACGCCACTCATCCTCAACCTCCTGTCATCTGGAAGGAGGTTCCATAGCATTTGGGCCTCCATGGCCACAAGCCTCCGACTCACACACACACACACACACACACACACACACACACACACACACACACACACACACACACACACACACAGACACACACAAACTCAATAAACACCTTCATTGCTGCTGAATCATTGCTGCTGTGTTGTTTGCACACATTTTAGTTTGTTGGTTCTAGTTAGTTTTGTGTCATCTGGTGCTAATTTATGTTTTTATATTGTTTTCTTATGTGGCACCTCAATCCTGGAAGAATGATGATTTGCTTCACTGTGAACTGTACATGGTTGAAATGACAATAAAAGCCACTTGAAAGCAAAAGGTTTATACTTGTGACATGTAAAAAAAAAATACATTGAAAATCTTTGTTCTCATATCCCAGCAATGTTAGGAGTTGGGTCAGGGTGCATTGTCAGCCATAATACTGTGTCCCTGGAGCACTGAGGGATAAAGGTCTGCTCCAGGGTCCCCAAAGTGGCAGCTTGGAGAAACCCGGGGCTTGAACACTGACCTTCCCATCAGTAACCCAGACCCTTAACCACTGCTCTACCACTGCCCCCACCTTGACTTTTGCAGTCTACATTTGCATTTATACTGATTAATCTATACCATTGCAGGAAATAATTACAATGCACTATTCTTCACTATAGATGAGTGTAAATGAGATAGTAGGGATAATCCTCGCTTCTGTCAATCAAGTCTAGGATGATTTCTTTCTTGCGCAGACTATAGATCTGTGCAGCCCATCAGTGACAGTCAAAGGGGTAAAAAGTTAACCATTATGTATACATCCCAAAAATGCCAGGACTGTTAAAAAGCTGGGTTCAGCCTTGATTATGGTCAAGGGGCTTGCTCCTTGCTCTCAGAAACTGGTGATACTGGGGCTGAAACCCTTGACCTTCCAATTAGTAATCCAGAGACCTATCAACTGAGATACAGTGCATCTGAAAAGTATTCTCAGTGCTTCACTGTTGCCACATTTTGTTGTGTTACATCCATTTTCCAAAATGGATTACTGTATATTAATTTTTTTCCACAAAATTCTACAAACAACACCCCATAATGACAATGTCAAAGAAGTTTGTTTAAAATCTTTAAAAATGTATTAAAAAAAATAAAATAAAAACACGTACATTAGTATTCACAGCCTTTGCCTTGATGTTTCTACAATTTGATTGGAGTCCACTTATATAAATTCAGTTAATTGGACATGATTTGGAAATGCACACACCTGTCTATATGAGGTCCCACAGTTAACAGTGCATTTATGAGCACAAACTAAGCCATGAAGTCCAAGGAATTTTCTGTAGACCTCTGAGACAGGATTGTATCGAGGCACAGATCTGGTTAAGAGTACAAAAAAGATTCTGCAGCATTAAAGAGCCCAATGAGCACAGTGGCATTCCTTAAATGGAAGAAGTTTGGAACCACCAGGACACTTCCTAGAGCGGCCCGCCTGGCCAAACTGAGCAAGTGGGGGAGAAAGGCCTTAGTCAGGGAGGTGAACAAGAACCTGATGGTCACTCTGAAAGAGCTCCAGCATTTCTCTGTGGAGAGAGGAGAACCTTTCAGAAACCACTTCTCAGTAAAAAGTACAGGACAGCCTGCCTGTTTGCCAAAAGGCACCTGAAGGATTTTCAGACCATGAGAAACAAAAATTGAACTGAATGCCAAGCGTCATGTCTGAAGGAAATCAGGCACAGCTCATTACCTGACCAATACCGACCCTAGGACTAGCATACCAACTGGGAGACTAGTCAGGATCGAGGGAAAGATGAATTCAACAATGTACAGAGACATCCTTGATTAAAACCTGCTCCAGAGCACTCTGGAACTCTGGCTTGTGGGAAAAGGTAGTCCCTGCCCATAATCATGACACGATACATAAATGCAAGAATTGTGCAGAAAAGGGTGTAGTGCAGTTGCATTGAAATTCATTCGACTTCAAAAAGTATTCTATCCCTTGAGAAGATTTGAAGCCTATCCTAAGAACACTTTGGCATAAGACAGAAATACACCCTGGATGATATGCCTGGACATTGCAAAATACCATGCACACATACACACACACACACACACACACACACACACACACACACACACACACACACACACACCTAAAAGCTATTGAGCATAGCCAATTAACCAGATAACCTAGAAGAAAGCCACATGAACACATTGTAGAACAGATAAAACTCCACACAGGCTATAACCTGAGTTCAGGACTGATCTCTTGGACCCTGGAGCTAGGACACGACAATGCTATTCACTGCGCCACCTTGTCGGCTGACATTGAAATTGATACTGCTATATGCAGTAAAGTGGTCATGTGCCACCTATTAGAGAGGACTGATGTAAGAAGGGTCAATGTTTAGGAGGATTATGGCCTGGGGAAAGAAGCTGCACTGATGTCGACTGGTATTTAATTAGAGCAGCTTTGTAAAGCACAACTCGCAGTCAATTTGAATGGATACACCGCCAAGTAAATGCACGAATGGATAGTAAGGTTAGGAGGAAACATGGCTGCTAAATGTATGTGTGTAATTGACTACCAATGAAATCTCATCTTTGTTTTCCTATATCTCGATCTTTCTCACTCTATCTGGCTCAGTGAGCTTATCTACTCCATACTGCTTCATGTATCTTCTGTAGTGTTTTTAGTTCTGCTTATCTGCTCCAGCATTTACACACTGTATTATTCCAACAGATTCGGACATCAGGCTCTACGGAACACTGGACTATGCTAGAACAGTAATGTGATAATATATACTGTTGATTAATATTTATACAAACTGTACCAAATAGATGAATGACAGACTGAGTTTCTGTTTGATTTGTTTTTCGGGGCATGTGGGGAGCTTGATTAAATGGTTAGATGAGATTAAAATTATGCGAATGACACACTGTGTCATTTGCTGTCTTATATTTTACATTTTGTCGCTTAAAATGGATCAAGAGAACAGCCAGGAAATCCATATATGTAAGTGTTTGCCTTGAAGGTGAAACAGTTTACAGAAAGGCTTTGCATATGGGTGCTTTAAAAAAAAACAAAAAACGTTCTTTCGGCTTCTCCCATTAGGGGTCACCACAGCGGTCCATCCGCATGTTTGATTTGTCACACGTTTTTACGCTGGATGCCCTTCCTAACGCAACCCTCCCAATTTATCTGGGCTTGGGACCGGCACTAAGAGTGGCTGGGGTTAGTTCCCTGACCGGGGATCAAACCTGCGCTACAGCGGCGAGAGCGCCGCATCCTAACCACTAGACCACCAGGGACCCCATATGGGTGCTTTCAAACACTACTGAAAAAAGATTATACTGTGTTTTTGTTTGTCCTGGTAGGGGTAACCACTCCAACCTTCACTATGTCTTGATATTCTCCTGTTCATGAAAACATGACATGGTTAGAGACATGGTTGAGTCAATTGACAGTCAAAAATCCTCCAAAATACAAGAAGGAGAACACTGAACATATAGAAACTGGTGTTACACAACCACAAGCTTTCCACAAATCTATTTTCATAACCCAAAAAGCTAAACAACTTTAGAAAACTATAGGCAGAGGCTGCAGTGTTCCTCCTGGAGGTTCAACAGTGGGACAGAGTTTCCTCGCTATAACCCTGGCTTGTTTTTTTTTCCTATATAGTGCATAATTACATTTAAACTGTTACTATTTGGTCCTTCATCTCACCAACATTACCAACATTACTCAACAACATTACTCACTGACATTACTAACACCCTTGTGTCTGAATCGCAACACAAATCTCCACAATATTATAAGACCAAGTGAAGAGTAAATGTTAAATGGAGTGTTAAAAAAGCACCTACCATAATTATGGCCAGGTGTCTGCAAACTTTTGGAGATATATTGTATATTATTGCTAACAGAGATGTTTAAACTAGTGACCAAATCAAATGTCACTCTTGTTTGGTTATTTCTAATATAGATAATATATCACGTAACAGACATGGCTAAAGTTGTATCCAAAGTTAAACTTTTAATTTCTTATCGTGATCCCAAGCAGTTTTTCCCACTCAGGCACTGGAGGAATAGGGCAGATCAAATTAATTTCAACCTTGACCTTGTTACACTGAAAAATCATTAACGTGTCTAAATGAATGTTCCAATTTTAATCACGCATTATTATTGCTTCTCCTTTCTGTGGGACTCGCAACTAATGTAGAAATATTGGAACATAAAAATATAGAAATATTGGGACATGGCCTATCAAACTTGGACTTTCTTATATAAACCTTTTCTTTATTCATTATTTAATTTGTTTTGGTTATCAAGGCAAAATTCGACTTTTTTAATGGTTTTCATGGTTATATTATGAGACGCAACAATGCACACACATAACAAAAAAGTGTGAAACAACTGAAAATATGTCATATTGTAGGTTCTTCAAAGTAGCCACCTTTTGCTTAGATTACTGCTTTGCACACTCTTGGCATTCTCTTGATGCCTCCTTTGAAGAACCTACAATATGACATATTTTCAGTTCACTTTTTTGTTATGTATATAATTCCACATGTGTTAATTCATAGTTTTGATGCCTTCAGTGTGACTTTACAATTTTCATAGTCATGGAAATAAAGAAAACTCTTTGAATGAGCAGGTGTGTCCAAACTTTTGGTCTGTACTGTATATATAATATATATAAACTTTTGGTCTGTACATGTATATATTTGTGCATTGTTGCGTCTCATAATATAACCATGGAAATTTATATTTAAGAAAAAAAATATAAAATCAAATTAAATTCAGATTATTATTACAGATAAACCACAGATCAATTACGCTCGTGAAAAAAGAAAAAAAAAAAAAAAAAAACTGAAAAATCCACATTTGCTTTTGGCACTGTTTGATCTCTTAAAGGATTAATTACAAATTTGTTAATTAGATTAATTAGTTAACTCTGTTGTAACCCTGCCTCTTGCTGTGGTAAAACATCTCATCACCGTACTTTAACGTCTAATCTGTCAATCTATCTGTTTACAGTATCTATCTATTTCTTTGTTTTGTTTGTTTGATTGTTTGTTTATATAAATTCTTATTATGGGTTAAATGATTGATCTGACAGAAAGTCATGACTTTCAGTCATTTAACTAAAATACATAAAAGAAATCTTGATTATTTTTACATCATAAATACGATCTACTTTTGTTCAACTAATTCCTTTGTTTTTCCGTAAAAAGTGTGTATTTGTTTATTTTTTTACATATATTGTTTATTAAAATCACTTTATATGCACACTATATATATATATATATATATATATATATATATATATATATATATATATATATATATATATATATATATATATATATATATATATATATATAATTTTTATTTTTTCATTTTATATAACGTAAATTATTAAACAATTTGATAAACTTTACTTAACCTTACTTAACTTTACTTAAAAAAAAAAAAAAAAAAAAAAAAACTGGGGACATGGGAGCTTTTTGTTGCTTACTGAATTTGAAATGCTTTGCACTAAAGCATTAACAGTTTAGATTTTGTAGCAGCTGACATCCCTGTATGTCAACTCTCCAGGGGTTAGGGTCACTGCCTGATGGACCCTCATAATGGACAGAACTGGTGGCACATCATTTAGCATCTCCATATCTGCAATCTCAACTGCTTCCTCTCTGACAAAAAACAACTGGATTGCTGTTTCTGTCTTTTGCAACACAGTAAACAGTGATGCAGCATCAGGAATGTCTGTCCCTTTGCTGACTAGACTGTCAGTTCTCCTCCTCAGACCCCCTCCCACACCATGTAGGCACCCTTTCCATGGCTTGCCTCATAGAAGCCCCATGTCCCAGCATAGAATCCTCATCTGAACAGCTCAGTGCAAAGCAAGAGAAGATTCCCTCATTGTTTATTGAGTGCAACTACCAATACTGTAAAAATGGATTGTGGAGACCTTTGGATGTGTTCTCTTCACATAATCATGCACTGGTGACAAGTGCTGTCAGACTGCTGGTGGGCCTTTCTTTCTTGACGTGACACTTTGCAGAAGGACATTGGGCAGGGGCTTAAATGTGTATAAAGCACACCTGTGTGTATGATGTATTATTTAATTTTTTTGTAAATATTAATATTTTACCATTGGTCTCTTTGCAATGTGCATTCTGGAAGATCTTTACACTCCAAACATTCTCCATACATGCACTTTATATTTTCTGTGTCACATGTAATCTCTTTTATAAGGTCTTCCAGATTGAGAGTGCTCACAAGAAATCTCAGATTCTCATGTATCTTGCACATGCGTGTGTTCCGATCGTGTCGGATAAAAAAAACCAAAAAGTTCGGAGTATACAGAAAAGAGAGTAAGAGCATTGTTCTACAGCCAAATACTTCCTGTGCAAGTTTTTAATGGTATCCAAAAGAAATCGTTTTTTTGCTTTTCTTCCGACTAAGGGGTTTGCCACTTTCGAGTTTCGATGCGACTCACATCATCCCTTGAGTAATAAACTTTCACTCTGCTTATCACACAATCTGCAACCCTGCAGTTCCGCTTCCGTTAGTAGTTGTAGTTCATCTTTATATTCTTCTCGTTCTTCCGTCTTTTCTTTGAAAATCCAAGTGAATTTAGAGCAAAGCGATGGAACCTGTATTTTTTTAAGACCCTTTCCTGATATATATATTTTTTTTTATTATTTGCTTTTCCTTCTCCCAGAAGTCCTCCACCAGAGCTTTATGAAAGAGAAAGGTGTTCTTAATGGCCACACATGGTAATTGTCTCATCTGTTTGTTTATCTTTGTGCATGGAGACGGATTATTCTTTCTAATGCACTGGAGTTTTTTCTTGTATTTTTTCTATTTATTTATTGTTATACCAGAATCTGTAGTTCTTGAGGTTTTTTTTTTTACTGTTTTTCATCGTCTTTTCTGCCCATGCTGTTGTCTAAAACAAACATGTTCATAATTACACATTGCAATAAAGAAAATATACTGTGCATTAGTCAAAGTGACTGATTAAACATATTGTGGTTAAATTTATACTGTAATGTGTTTATGTCCTTTATCATTAGTCCTATTGCCTTCATAGCACATTGTCTTTGACACTTGACTCATTTCATAAACTAAAGCCTAATCTGGAAATGCTTGACTGTGGATCCACAGCTTGCTCTAGTGATAGCTGGGGGCTGTGTGGAGGGGTGACTAGATGTTTTGAGATTCCTTTCTGTCCTTAAGCCTATAGTAAGTCTCCCTCCACTCTGTGTGTCCCATGCGCTTTTCTCTCTCATTGAGGTCATTGGTTGTTTTCCTAAAAATATATAAAAAAAATAAATAAAAAATAAAAATTATTAAATATATAAATATATAACACACACACAAAAATATATGCGCATGGCTACACAAACACAGAACATGATCTTGCTACAAGCCGGCTCTCTTTCCACATATTAGTATGTCTTGCTCTGCATTAGGAGGAATAATCTCAAAAAAATATAAAACATGGGTAAATAATGGTAGTTCTTTCTATTTGTTCTTCCTCTTTTTTCTGTTTTTATTTTTCGAACATTTTTTGTTTTACTTTTTGTTTTACTCCAGTCGTCGCCATACAATTTCTCACAGTTCATTGCATTTAATTGCAACCACTTAATTTTTTCCCAATTGTTTTAGTTCTACACCCACCAGTGTTTTTAAGGTTTTTTTTTTTTCATTATATAATATGCATATCAGAAAATAAAAAGACTTTACTGTGCTGGAATGTATATGCGCTGTTCATGGCTCACTGCCTGATGCTCTTGGAGTTAACCTCAGTATAATTTCAGTGTGAGGCCAAAGCTGTTTACTCATTAAAAAAAGCTTATTAGCTTTAGCCTGTAGTCCAGCTGGAGCCATTAAAGTCACTCAAGACTTGTTTTGAAGTCTATAACTTTTTTCCTATATTGGATAATAAGATCCTTGACACAGGAGTTACACAACAAGCCATAATTATACAGAAAATCAAGATGTAATGAGTATGCAAAGTGGAAATGCTGCCGGTTTTGGGTGCTTTGAAACATGTGTGCATGGCATCTACTGAAACTCTCACCCTCCTTATACAATCACAATAAAATGTTTTGTGGTTATCAGCTAGATGGGATAGAGGTTAACTTTTATAGGTTTATGGTTAAAAAAATAAAAAGGAAACATCTGAAGCTCTCTGTGGGAAAAGAACTGGATCTGAATTTTGAACAGTTGATAGAATCTTGTTTATACTGTAGTTTAACCTCAACATTGATAAACATACTGAATGATATTTCTTATCCTCCAGTGTTTGTATTGTTTTTGTGATCCCAAATGAGGATAGGTTCCCCTTTGAGAGTGGTTTCTATCAAGGGTTCTTCCTCATACTATCTAAGGGGGTTTTGCCTTGCCACAGTCGCCTCAGGCTTGCTCATTGGGGATAAATACACATACTGTAGTTCATTTATTTACATTTTTTAATTTACATTCTGTAAAGACGCTTTGAGACAATGCCCATTATGAAAAGCCCTAAAGAAATAAACTTTAACTAAATTGAAAGAACTATAGTATAATAAATGTATATTTGATTTCAGCCAAATGAAAATAATTTCCCCTTTCGAGACTGTTACCATGTTTCTTCCTCATACTATCTTGGATATTTTTTCCACACCATTGACTGGGTTGCTGATAAGGTTTAAACATATATGGAAAGTTGAAAATGGTATACAAATATAAATTTAACTGAACTGGATCTGCAAAATCTGCAAAATATCTGTGGTAATCAGGGAAAAATATAAAATTTTGTATATTGCAAATGGTGGAATTCTGTAAAAGAGACTGGTAACAAAGCAGGTTTTTACCTGTGTTTTCTTTATAATATATTTAAGAGGACATAAATATTTGGGCTGGGGTTATGGTCAGACAAGAGGCAGGAAAACTGTTCAAATCACACACAGATATACACACAAAACAAAATGCTGCAAGTTGTGTTTCTTGAAAAGTAGAATGTAGAAATTTTATTCTGATTAATTAGAATTGAGGGAAGCCCTCACTCAAGTTACTTTCTTCCTGTCTCCTGGAGTCTTTCTGCACACACTCAGACTCGGGTTCTACCACAAATTTGGCTTGAAAACTAATTAATTCAGCTCCATTCTTTTCAATTCCTTGACATCTTCCTGCAAGTTCATGTTTCTATTATTAATAGATTCAGTTACAATAATGTGTACAGTATAGTGAGCTAAATCTGCTTTTCAAAGTGCCGAAATGCCGTTCAGTGACATTCTGGGTCCATCACAGTCATTAGTGTCATCAATACAGATAAGAATGTGTATAGAGTCTGTTCATATACTGTATCTGTCAGGTTTGTGAAGTTTATTAAGTCTCTGGATTTTGAAATTTATAATGAAATTTAGTCAATAGAATGAATGCAAGTAAAATAATTAATTCCCCACAGATGTTCAAATGAACAAATCAGTGGGTGAACAGATGAGAATGCTTTTTCAATGCCTCATGTTTGTTCTAGTTTTTATTCTACTCCTGTCTCAGCCCTTTGTTCAGTCATTGCTTTAGAAGAAAGGATTATCTGATTTGTTATCTGATTGTCTGTCCAATGTCTGTAAACAGGATTCTGTTTTTGTTTTTTTGTATAATTTTGGTTTGTATAATGTAAGTCAAAGAAGTGTTTTTCTCAATTTCCTTCCCTTTTTCTACCATTCTGTTGTTTGTTGATTATGGACCATCTGCTGCCCGCCTATGATTTGACACCCTTTCCATTATGACTGTGACAAACCCCAATACTCGTGTCCTGCCACTCTTGCTCACATGAGACTTAATGAGACTGAGATTGATCCAGTACAGATGCTAAGATTTGGATCAACAACTTGTTAAGAACATTTTGGAGATTGTATAGGCTGTGGTTCTTAATTATAATGTTTGGTAGTCTTGGTGGCTGAAATCGCTTCGTCATGTACTTCCTTACTTACTTAGTTTGTATATTTTTTGTAATTACTTTTTGAGATTTGGGACGTCTCATACAGCTCATTACTTAATAAATGAGCTGCATAATGACCCGTATCAAGAGGTATACTATTTGGATCTGCTTCTTTTTTACTGAATACTTTCTTAGTAGCTTAGTGCTTAAGCAATTGGATTTAAAGGTCATGAGTTGAAATCCCAGCCACACATAGTTGTCACTCCTGGTCCCCTGAGCAAGGCCCCTAACCCCATAGCTGCTCAACTGTATGAATTAGATAAATAAGTCGCTCTGAATCAGGGGGGCAAAATTTGCAAAATTCTTGGCACAAATTTAATTCCATAACATGGATGATGCTGAAAAATGTAAGTGCTCCATTGTAAACTAATAATTATTTACAATTTACAGTTCTCACATGGGTACATTGTAAGGATATATATTTTAAGGATTATAAGTGGAGAACCTAGGTGAATCATATTGACTGAAATAAAGTCTTTAAATACAATCCACTATTAAATATTTGCTTAGTGGTTCGACTATAGATCAAAAAGTCATGAGGTTAAATTTTAGGACCACCAAGCTGCTGGGCCCCTTGAACATGGCTCTCGATTTGTATAAATAAGATGATTATTGAATATGGGCATCTGCCAAATGCCCTGAATGTAACCAACATGCTAGAACGTCACTTCTAATTCAGAAAGAAACATACAAAACGAAATAGGTCATAATTAAACAGACTTATTGAAATGTCCTTAAAATGTCACATTTTCACACCTGGAAAGGTTTTCCCAGGCCTCCACACAAATAAGCGACAGCTGGAGTTTGGTCTTTCGGTCAATTTGATCTTGTCTCGATCATTTTGTCTAACAGCGACCTTTAATCGATGTTGGTGTGGTGGTCGGACCGTGCACAATATTTGATTAAGCATGGCACCGCTGCATTTGTTCACTAATGAATTAGGCTTAAGAGCTCGTACATAATTGGTGTGTACAGGAGCATGAATTACATTAAAAAGAGCAATTATCACCGATCTTATGCAAATGGGGATTTTAGAGCTCCCACTCATCAAATTAAATTGACACGCTCAAGCCGTGATCTGTCACTCTATATGGTAATTTAACATGAAAAACTGTAGTAATGGAGCAGTTGGGGTGTGTGTGTGTGTGTGTGTGTGTGTGTGTGTGTGTGTGTGTGTGTGTGTGTGTGTGAATAAAAATGGCATTGTCAGTATAGCAATGAAATGAAATCAGCCATTAAGTCTAAGAGTGGTACTATTTGAGTCATATAAAGAAAACAATTTTACTCTTTTTTTTTTTTTTTATTCCAATTTAAAATATGAGGAAGAAACCTTGGCAGGAACCTGACTCCAAAAGGAGCACATCCTCATCTGGGTCACACCGGATAGCAGGATGATAAATCATCAGTGTATACAGGTCTAGAGTGAAATTTTCCAGATTTCCTTTATTATTAATTCAAGTTTTTACAGTAGTTACAAATATTTTTGCCAGAGAACACAAAAGAATTTATTCAGGAGTTAAAAATGCCTGATGTAGGTGAGGCAAGGAGATCTGGGGTACAGTCAGGGTTACATTTCAACCCAAAAGTATTCAAAAGTGATGAGCTCTATAGGAAGATTTTCCACTTCAGTGTTAAGCAGATGTTCATGGAGCTGGCTTTATGCACAGGGGCATTGTTATGTTGTAACAGGTTTTGGTCTCCTAGTTCAAGTAAAGACAAAATTTTATGTGATCACATCTAAAGACATCCATCCGTGCGTTGGCATAAAAGTTAACGACGTGATGCATCGATTTATAAAAGTGTGGATAGAATACCAGTTGGCATTTGTATCGCGAGGGATTGTTTTTAACATATTTGCATCTACATGCTTTATTTATATATAATTTTTTTAGTAGATGCCACATACTTTTATTTTCTTAGACAGTGACCAATAATTTATGACCAACATTTTATATGTAGATTGATTTCTCCTCACTAAACTTTCTCAAGTTTGGCTCAGAATCTAGATTAACATGGCAGAGGTTGAGCTGTATCTGCCTGGAAACACAACAGGAAAATAAAAGAATTACATTTTTTATTATTATTTTTTTTTGCAGTGCAAAGGCCTGTTTGTGAAAAGAGCCATGGGTTAGAAGTTAGAAGTCACTTAAGTATTTCTCAAAGCACGTTTGTACATCGCTCTGGACAAGCACATCTGCTAAATGCCACAAATGTAAATGTGAGTAAATGTATGATTTGCTGTATGTCTGAACCAAAGATCTATCTGTACCATATTGAATTAAATAGCTGTTTTTTCACTTTTTTTTTGTCATTAAATTTATCAGATAGCAGATGGTATTGTGTCCCTATACTTTTGGCCCTATTATGTATTTAATACAATTAAATTCATAGGAATAAATTACTCAATTATATGCTGAATCGACATATTCCTCTTAATCTTTTTGTATGACAATATAAATGATTAAAAGCAACACAAAACGCACATGGAATTCAAACTGAATCGTATCAGATTGTAAACAACTTTTTAAAACCAGAGGTCAATAGAAACTGCATGTTTGGTGACCCCTGCTCTACGATATATTGGCTTCAATAGTTATGATACTGTCTTCTGAAGCAACTTCCAGGCAACACACAACGTACATTACTAATTATTAAACACATAGTCTAAGAAATGTCCATCATTTTTGCTCATATATATTTTGTAATCAATCCTTTTTTTCTATTATAAAAGAGGCTGTACAAGACCAAACTGCAGCTGGGGTTCAAACTACAGCGCATTATTCACACACACACACACACACACACACACACACACACACACACACACACACACACACACACACAAACACCTAGTGAAACTTTGGGCAATACAGCTGCTCATGCAAGTGAGTGTGTATGTGTGTGAGTGCTGGATAAAGTAGGCCACTGTCGTTGGGGATACAAAAAATAGAAATGCCAACAGGGAAATCATTTCTAAATAAATCAAATCACCAGCATGTTCACTGAGAAACCCAGTGGAAAAAAAAGCCATAATTGGTCAATAGCACATATAAGCACACAATAATGCGGAACTACATGGAAAAGAGCCAGGTGAAGGAGGACACTAAGATCGACCCATGCAACACTAAATGACCATTTATCTTGTAGGCTTGAGCTCTTAGTTACACTGAGAGAATCAGAGCAAGGGAAAAGAGAGAGAGCTAAGCCGGATAAATGAGAGGAGAATGATTTATTTTGTAGCACCAGTTCTTTGGGTTTGGGTGTTACATGACTGCTGATTTTTACCTGCTGACCTGTAAGTTATGAAAGAAGTCGACTTGTCTTCCATTTTGTAGTTACAGCAGAACAGTTTTCAGGACATCATTATTTTTATGCAGCAAAAGAATGGGTCAGAATGCACTTTAGTTAATACACAGTCCTAATATTAAACTACCAATCGTTGTCTTATTTTTTATTTATTTTTTTTACAAAAAATACAATAACAGTATATAAATTAAAAAAGTATAAGTATAAAAATATTTAATTGCAATATACTAAGTGAAAAATATAGCAAATAAAAAGCATGTTAATTCTCTCTCTCTCTCTCTCTCTCTCTCTCTCTCTCTCTCTCTCTCTCTCTCTCTCTCTCTCTCTCTCTCCCTCATTCCACAAATGCTGCTCCTGAGATACAACTGAATCCGACCCCTTCTGCTCTCCAGACCTGCCTGATCCATCCTGATGCCCTACTTCTGGTCGGAGTCCCTTAATTTGGAAATCA
Organism: Silurus meridionalis; assembly: GCF_014805685.1. NCBI lineage: Eukaryota > Metazoa > Chordata > Actinopteri > Siluriformes > Siluridae > Silurus > Silurus meridionalis. The sequence goes on from NC_060884.1 coordinate 29,788,959, forward strand.
CTTGCTGCTGCTGAGAATTACTTCACATGGACAGCCTAAAGAACTACTGTAGATGAAACCATTTAAACACTGAAGATGATTAGTTTTGCTCTCAATTCGCCATCAATGAAGTTGATAACATAGTGTAAAACTCTAATACATTTCTTTGTTACACAGCTGCACTTTTTTTACTATAAAGTACACAAAGATAAAAATGGGTTCCTGTCAACCCTCTACTCTCTCTCTCTCTCTCTCTCTCTCTCTCTCTCTCTCTCACTCTCAGTTGAGTTAAACATGCTCCTGAGGTTCCAGTGACCACTGTTCCTGCCTCTCTGCGCCTTTGTCCTGGCCTACCTCTGGATGGTGTTCTCTTCAACTGGAGGCCACTCTGTTCAGCTGGGGATGGTTTCTCATCAACGCCCTGGTGATCCATAAAATTACAGTAAAACAAGAGCTTTGAGGATGGATTTGGACTGTAGTTAATGTCAACAGTCTGATGCACTGACTCAGGACTACAGTTTGCATCTGATCACCATCACTGCGCACCTCAACAGTGTTTAACTATAATGAATGGTTTGGAAATGGACATTTGGTGCCACCCAGAAGAGGATGTCTGGTTCACCTCAAGGTTTCTTCTTAATGCCATCTCAAGGAGTTTCCTTCCCACAGTCACCACCGGCTCAATCATTAGGGATAAACTTATAAAGAACATTCTTATTAATTCTTTATCACCGCATTAGCTGTGTAAAGCTGCTTTGAGACAATGTTCATTGTTAAAAGTTCCATACAAATAAAATGTATTGAATTTAAATAAAAGTGTTTTATGTCTTTATGGCATTATTTGTTGTTAAAACACTTAATTGAATTGAATGGCAAACAGTAACCTGTTTAGTTAGGTTTTTTGTGCAATGTCTATGGTTAAGAGTAGCACATAATGAACAGTGAATGGAATTACGTACCTACTTTTCCACTTCCTCACCTACTTTTCTCAGATGTGAAAGTAAGGCTTAATCCATCTGCCCCATTTCTACCAGCTGGCCTTGGGAGCTAAACCAGTTTGCTCGGTGTTCTGCCAAACTGCATACTACTGCAATATATAACACGCCACTCATCAGTCAGCCGGAGCTAGTGCTACTTCTTCAACACTGACAGCGTGTCAGAGCTCATACTGAGCAAAGCTGCACACTCCGAGAGCTCTGTCTAACTTAATACACTGTTGCTGCAATTCTCCACAAGAACAAGAAGGGAAGGAGAAAAATTAGTCTGTGGTGCTGTTGTCCAAAGATACTGTACAACTAAAAGTAATTCTGCCAAAGAACATGTGTTGTAATTGCAATCTATTTGTGAGGTAGAGAATACAAACAAAACACAATGAATTACCCCAATTTATTCATAATAGAACATAGAGAACAGATTTGGCACAGAAGGCTGCTTACACTATGTAGCATCCCCTATTATTTTAACAACATTCCATGTATGTAACCCTTGGCTTAGACTGTAAAGGAAACCTGACTACGCCACCTAGGTTCTGTCACTGCCCAGGACAATGAAATAAAATAGCTCAAAATTAGTTATTCAGCAATCTGGTTTCAACAATATAAAGGACCCTGCTGGTTAGAATTGATTAAAGACGGAGACATGACTTCCCAAAACAGTGCAAACTTATTTCACAACAATAATCTTTATTCTACAAACACATTTACTGATTAAACACCCACAGTTAGTAACAACCTGGGCAAATTCAATATTAGCCGCAGGAACAAATCACACAGCAAATCAGGGAATTTAGTTTCTTCAAGCCGGTTACTATCCCGAATAAGAAAAAAAAAAAAAAAACAATATCACAAATAAAGAAAAAAAACTCTCCCCTACTGTTATGCTTCAATACCTCAGGTCATCCAACATTCACATGTAGATATATATATTGGCAAACAAAAATTAGGCATACCAGAAAAAGACAAAAAAAACAATTAAAAAAATATATACCCATCCAAACACAGTTAAAACAAAATTACATTGCGATAAATAATATTTAATAATTAATAACCACCCAAACAGATTCAATAAACCAGAGTACAACAGTGTTAGGTTAATACAAAAGCACAAAAAAAATAAATCAAATGCTTCACCACAAATGATAACAAGGCAGATGGTCCTGATCCTTTTTAGTCCAGAAGGACGTGGCATCCATGGTTTCCAAAAATATTTTCAAAATTGTCTGACCACAGAACAGTTTGGTCTCAGTCAATTTTAGCTTAGGATCAGATAAGATGGTGGCATTTATGGATCATGCTCACATGTGGCTTCTTCTTTGCAATACACTCTCTCCTACTGTTAAGCTTCAATATCTGAGGTAATCCAACATCCACACTGAAGATGTCAAATTGTAAAATGTATCACAATATTACCACAAATATATCGAACAAATTATATAAAGTATAAGTATAAAACGGGTATATGAAGTGACAGTATAAAATGGGTATATGAAGCAGCAGTATAAAACGGGTATATGAAGCAGCAGTATAAAATGGGTATATGAAGTGACAGTATAAAATGGGTATATGAAGTGACAGTATAAAACGGGTATATGAAGCGACAGTATAAAATGGGTATATGAAGTGACAGTATAAAACGGGTATATGAAGCGACAGTATAAAACGGGTATATGAAGCGACAGTATAAAACGTGTATATGAAGCGACAGTATAAAACGAGTATATGAAGCAGCAGTATAAAATGGGTATATGAAGTGACAGTATAAAATGGGTATATGAAGCAGCAATATAAAATGGGTATATGAAGTGACAGTATAAAACGGGTATATGAAGCGACAGTATAAAACGAGTACATGAAGCAGCAGTATAAAATGGGTATATGAAGTGACAGTATAAAACGTGTATATGAAGCGACAGTATAAAAGCGGTATATGAAGCGACAGTATAAAACGGGTATATGAAGCAGCAGTATAAAATGGGTATATGAAGTGACAGTATAAAATGGGTATATGAAGTGACAGTATAAAACGAGTATATGAAGCAGCAGTATAAAACAGTATATGAAGCAGTATAAAATGGGTATATGAAGTGACAGTATAAAACGGGTATATGAAGCGACAGTATAAAACTGTATATGAAGCGACAGTATAAAACGTGTATATGAAGCGACAGTATAAAACGAGTACATGAAGCGACAGTATAAAACGGGTATATGAAGCAGTATAAAATGGGTATATGAAGCAGCAGTATAAAATGGGTATATGAAGTAACAGTATAAAATGGGTATATGAAGTGACAGTATAAAACGTGTATATGAAGCAGCAGTATAAAATGGGTATATGAAGTGACAGTATAAAACGTGTATATGAAGCGACAGTATAAAAGCGGTATATGAAGCGACAGTATAAAACGGGTATATGAAGCAGCAGTATAAAATGGGTATATGAAGTGACAGTATAAAATGGGTATATGAAGTGACAGTATAAAACGAGTATATGAAGCAGCAGTATAAAACAGTATATGAAGCAGTATAAAATGGGTATATGAAGTGACAGTATAAAACGGGTATATGAAGCGACAGTATAAAACTGTATATGAAGCGACAGTATAAAACGTGTATATGAAGCGACAGTATAAAACGAGTACATGAAGCGACAGTATAAAACGGGTATATGAAGCAGTATAAAATGGGTATATGAAGCAGCAGTATAAAATGGGTATATGAAGTAACAGTATAAAATGGGTATATGAAGTGACAGTATAAAACGTGTATATGAAGCGACAGTATAAAACGGGTATATGAAGCAACAGTATAAAATGGGTATATGAAGCAACAGTATAAAACTGTATATGAAGCGACAGTATAAAACGGGTATATGAAGCAACAGTATAAAACGAGTATATGAAGCAGCAGTATAAAATGGGTATAAGAAGCGACAGTATAAAACTGTATATGAAGCAGCAGTATAAAATGGGTATATGAAGCTGCAGTATAAAATGGGTATATGAAGCGACAGTATAAAATGGGTATAGGAAGCGACAGTATAAAATGGGTGTATGAAGCGACAGTATAAAACTGTATATGAAGCAGCAGTATAAAATGGGTATATGAAGCGACAGTATAAAACTGTATATGAAGCAGCAGTATAAAACTGTTTATGAAGCAGCAGTATAAAATGGAAATATGAAGCAGCAGTATAAAACTGTATATGAAGCAGCACTTTAAAACAGTTATATGAAGCAGCAGTATAAAACTGGTATATAAGGCTGCAGTATAAAACTGGTATATGAAGCCGCAATATAAAACAGTTATATGAAGCAGCACTTTAAAACAGTTATATGAAGCCGCAATATAAAACTGTATATAAAGCAGCAATTTTTAAAACGGTTATATGAAGCCGCAGTATAAAACAGTCAATGAAGCAGCTGTATAAAACCGGTATTTGAAACAGTAGTATAAAACGGTTATATGAAGCAGCAGTATGAAAACAGCAGCTGGTGCTCTCAGGCAGCACCTGCAATACAAATGTAATAAGGGCACAAGTAAAGTTTGTATCTTCAATAATAGATTTCCCCTTTAAAGCCCAGAATAGATTGCTTGCCTACTAGGTGAAATTCTTACACTACAGCAAACACATATTTAGACTGCGACTTGTAAGAGGAATCAGTAAAGCAGTATAGAGCAATTAGAGATAGAAGGTGTTTAAGACTATTACCGCCTGCAGAGCATGAACACATGTAGAAGGAGTCACCATGCAATGCTTTTTTAAAGCCACAAAGACAGGACACACCTCGATCTCTGAGCCACACAGGTTTGCTCGAAGACACAACACAGCTCTTTGCCAGTGGACGTGTCTTCCTACGAGAGATGTACACTACATAAACATTACAGCAAATATTCAAAATAGTTAAAAAATTCAAAATTCTCCTTCCTGGTGGCTCCATCCTCAGCATTCTCTTACCGATATACCCCATGTCCCTCCTCTGCACATGTCCAAACCATCTCAATCCCGCCTCCCTCACCTTGTCTCCAAAACGTCCTACATGCTCTGTCCCTCTAACAAACTTATTTCTAATCCTGTCCATCGTCGTCACTCCCAACGAAAACCTCAACATCTTCAGCTCTGCTACCTCCAGCTCCACTTCCTGTTTTTACTCAATGCCACTGTCTCTAAACCTATACCACAACGGAATCTATACACCTTACAAATTACTACATCCTTCTCATCCCCGAGTTTTAAAATAAAACCCACCACTTCAGGTCGTCTCTGCACCGGGGCCATCTTCTGCAGACTTCTTTAAATATTGAGCAGAAAACAAAGGATTCGATATGTGATTTGATCAGATGATGTTGCCAAGTGTAAACGCGCCATGTCCTTGTTGACTGATGATCTGATCTACTTGATTGGATAATAGTGATTGCATGTTAATGCAATGTGTAAATGCAGCCTAAGATACACTTTTATACACAGTCATATTAGTGGCCTGTTGCTAATTAGCCTAATTAGTTTCAAAATGTTCACCAGGTGTTTTATTTAAGAAATCTAAATTTCCCAGCCTTTTGTGTGCCCCATTTCAACTTTTCTAAAACTTTCAAATTTAAAATCACTTTATTTTTTCCTTGAATTTACCTTGGTGTGAACATTTTAAATGTTTTTATGTTCTATTGTAAATAAACCCAGCCATTATGGATGCACAAGCCAGTGCACTCTTAGTGCCGGTCCCAAGCCCGGGTAAATGGGGAGGGTTGCGTTCACCCCTCCAGCGTAAAACATGTGCCAAATCAAATATGCGGATCACAAATGAGAATTTCATACCGGATCGGTCGAGGCCCGGGTTAACAACGACCGCCACAGGTATCGTTAGCCGACAGGGTACCGGTGGAAATTGGGCTACTGTTGGCCGAAGGAGGAGAAGGAGAGGAGGAAGACGTCTACAGAGGCGGCAGGAAAGGAGCAGTGTAGGAGAGTGGAGGTTCGGGTTGGTACTTTAAATGTTGGTACTATGACGGGTAAAGGGAGAGGTAGCTGATATGATGGAGAGGAGAAAGGTAGATATGCTGTGTGTTTAGGAGACCAAGTGGAAAGGGAGTAAGGCCAGGAACATTGGAGGTGGATTTAAACTGTTTTATCATGGTGTGGATGGAAATAGAAATGGTGTAGGGGTGATTTTGAAGGAAGAGTACAGTAAGAGTGTAGTGGAGGTGAAGAGAGTTTCTGATAGGGTGATGATCATGAAGGTGGAAGTTGAAGGGATGATGATAAATGTCATCATTGCCTATGCTCCACAAGTGGGCTGTGAGATGGAGGAGAAGGAAATATTCTGGAGTGAATTAGATGAAGTGGTAGATGGTGTACCTAGGAAAGAATGATTGGTAATTGGGGCAGACTTTAATGGGCATGTAGGTGAAGGGAACAGAGGTGATGAGGAGGTGATGGGTAGGTATGGTTTTAAGGAGAGAAATGTGGAAGGGCAGATGTTGGTAGATTTTGCTAAAAGGATGGAAATGGCAGTGGTGAACACTTATTTTAAGAAGAAGGAGGATCATAGGGTGACGTATAAGAGTGGAGGAAGGTGGACTATATGCTATGCAGGAGATGCAACCTGAAGGAGATTGGAGACTGTAAGGTGTTGGCAGGGGACAGTGTAGCTAGACAGCATCGGATCGTGGTCTGTAGGATGGTTTTGGAGGTGAAGAAGAAGAGGAGGAGAGTGAGGACTGAAAGAAGAATAAGATGGTGGAAACTGAAGGAGGAAGAGTGTCGTGTGAGGTTCAGGGAAGAGGTCAGACAGAGGCTCAGTGGTGTTAAGGAGGTGTTGGATGATTGGGCAACTACTGCAGGAGTGATGAGGAGGCAGCTAGAAAAGTACTTGGTGTGACATCTGGAAATAGAAAGCAAGACAAGGAGACGTGGTGGTGGAATGAGGAAGTGCAGGAGAGCATAAGGAGAAAGAGGTTGGCAAAACAGAAGTGGGATAGACAGAGTGATGAGAAAAGTAGGCAGGAGTACAAGGAGATGCGGCAGCAGGTTAAGAGGATGTGGCGAAAGCCAAGGAAAAGGCATATGAGGAGCTGTATGAGAGGTTGGACACTAAGGAAGGAGAAAAGGATTTATACCGATTGGCCAGGCAGAGGGACCGAGCTGGGAAGGATGTACTGCAAGTTAGAGCAGTAAAGGATGGAGAGGAAATGTGTTGACTAGTGAGGAGAGTGTGTTGAGAAGGTGGAGGGAGTATTTTGAGCAGCTGATGAATGAGGAAAATCAGAGAGAGAGAAGGTTGGATGATGTGGAGTTGGTGAAGCAGGATGTAGATAGGATTAGTAAGGAGGAAGTGAGAGCAGCGATTAAGAGGATGAAGAGTGGAAAGTCGGTTGGACCAGATGACATACCGGTAGAAGCGTGGAGATGTTTAGGAGAGATGGCAGTGGGTTTTGACCAGATTGTTTAACAGGATTTTGGAAGGTGAGAAGATGCCTGAGGAATGGAGAAGAAGTGTGCTGGTACCGATCTTTAAGCATAAAGGAGATGTGCAGACCTGCAGTAACTACAGGGGAATTAAGTTGATCAGTCACACCATGAAGTTATGGGAAAGAGTAGTGGAAGCCAGGCTGAGAGAAGAGGTGACCATCTGTGAGCAACAGTATGGTTTCATGCCGAGGAAGAGCACCACAGATGCCTTATTTGCTTTGAGAATGTTGATGGAGAAGTATAGAGAAGGACAGAAGAAATTGCATTGTGTATTTGTGGATTTAGAGAAGGCGTACGACAGGGTGCCAAGAGAGGAGTTGTGGTATTGTATGAGGAAGTCAGGTGTGTCAGAGAAGTATGTGAGGGTGGTGCAGGACATGTATGAGGACAGTGTGACGGCAGTGAAGTGTGCAGTAGGTACGACAGACTGGTTCAGGGTGAAGGTTGGACTGCATCAAGAATCGGCACTGAGCCCTTTCCTGTTTGCAGTGGTGATGGACAGGTTGACGGACGAGGTCAGACAGAAGTCTCCCTGGATTATGATGTTTGCGGATGATGTTGTGATTTGTTGTGAGAGTAGGGAGCAGGTTGAGAAGAGCCTGGAGAGGTGGAGATATGCGCTGGAGAGAAGGGGAATGAAACTCAGTAGGAGTAAGACAGAATACATGTGTGTAAATGAGAGGGAGGGCAGTGGAGTGGTGCGGTTGCAGGGAGAAGAGCTGGAGAAGGTGGAGGAGTTCAGGTACCTGGGGTCAACAGTGCAAAGTAATGGAGAGTGTGTTAGAGAAGTGAAGAAAAGAGTGCAGGCAGGGTGGAGTGGGTGGAGAAGAGTGACAGGAGTGATTTGTGATAGTAGGGTATCTGCAAGAATGAAAGGGAAAGTTTATAGGACTGTGGTGAGACCTGCGATGTTGTATGGATTAGAGACAGTGGCATTGAGTAGAAGACAGGAGGTGGAGCTGAAGGTAGCAGAGCTGAAGATGTTAAGGTTTTCGTTGGGAGTGAGGAGGATGGACAAGATTAGAAATGAGTTTATTAGAGGGACAGCGCATGTAAGATGTTTTGGAGACAAGGTGAGGGAGGCGAGATTGAGATGGTTTGGACATGTGCAGAGGAGGGACATGAATTATATTGGTAGAAGAATGCTAAAGATGGAGCCACCAGGTAGGAGGAAAAAAGGAAGGCCAAGGAGGAGGTTCATGGATGTGGTGAGGGAAGACATGCAGGTAGTTGGGGTAAAAGAGGCAGATGTAGAGGACAGGGTGGTATGGAGACGGATGATCCGCTGTGGCGACCCCTAATGGGAGCAGCCGATAGAAGAAGAAGAAGAAGAAGAAGAAGAAGAAGAAGATTGTAAATAAAACATGGATTGTCTGCATCAGATCACTGTATTTTGTTTTTATTTTATATATTTTTTTAAAAACCCAGCCATAAGAGTTGCACAAGTCAGTGCACTCTCAGTGCCGGTCACAAGCCCAGATGACTGGGGCATCCAGTGTAAAACATGTGCCAAATCAAATATTTGGATCACAAACCAAAACTCTATATTCCCAAAAATGTTTTACTTTTGGGAAATGTTGTTGTAGATACTATATTCCATAATGCAGTCATGATCTTTACTTTAATGTGAACACAAGCGCTTATAATAAAGGTCAAAATAAGCAGATTATATATAATGGCATGTTGTATGATGTAGTATATACACTTCTCATTTTGATTCAAACTGATTGTGTTGACCTTTAATATAAGCTCTTGTTGTAGTGGTAATGCAAATTGGGCTTGATCATTAGTGACTGTAATATGTAAATAGGCTGTTCCAGTGCTAAGAAACTCAATGATTAATGGGAATTATTAGAGAACATTATATATAGGGTACTACACATACTTCATTTTTCTCTTTTCTCTTTTATTTAATGCTTGATATCAAAGCTTTTCCATATGTTCCCATATGAAGGAACAGCTTCCTAACTTATATCTCTGGATTGTTAAGATTCATGTTCAGTGTCAATATGTTCAGTGATCAACACGTGGTGTTATAAATTAGCACATTTCTATTTATTTTGTACAGTTGTACATACAATGTATATATTATAATGTATATACCCCTCATTCTCTACACACATTGTGCCTTCTCTGGATTAATATTATATTTATATATATATATATATATATATATATATATATATATATATATATATATATATATATATATATAGTGAGGAAAATAAGTATTTGAACACCCTGCTATTTTGCAAGTTCTCCCACTTAGAAATCATGGAGGGTCTGAAATTGTCATCGTAGGTGCATGTCCACTGTGAGAGACATAATCTAAAAAAAAAATCCAGAAATCACAATATATGATTTTTTTATTATTTATTTGTATGTTACAGCTGCAAATAAGTATTTGAACACCTGTCTATCAGCTAGAATTCTGACCCTCAAAGACCTGTTAGTCTGCCTTTAAAATGTCCACCTCCACTACATTTATTATCCTAAATTAGATGCACCTGTTTGAGGTCGTTAGCTGCATAAAGACACCTGTCCACCCCATACAATCAGTAAGAATCCAACTACTAACATGGCCAAGACCAAAGAGCTGTCCAAAGAAACTAGAGACAAAATTGTACACTTCCACAAGGCTGGAAAGGGCTACGGGGAAATTGCCAAGCAGCTTGGTGAAAAAAGGTCCACTGTTGGAGCAATCATTAGAAAATGGAAGAAGCTAAACATGACTGTCAATCTCCCTCGGACTTTGGCTCCATGCAAGATCTCACCTCGTTGGGGTCTCAATGATCCTAAGGAAGGTGAGAAATCAGCCCAGAACTACACAGGAGGAGCTGGTCAATGACCTGAAAAGAGCTGGGACCACCGTTCCAAGGTTACTGTTGGTAATACACTAAGACATCATGGTTTGAAATCATGCATGACACGGAAGGTTCCCCTGCTTAAACCAGCACATGTCCAGGCACATCTTAAGTTTGCTAATGACCATTTGGATGATCCAGAGAAGTCATGGGAGAAAGTCATGTGGTCAGATGAGACCAAAATAGAACTTTTGGGTCATAATTCCACTAAACATGTTTGAAGGAAGAAGAATGATGAGGAAGAAGAATGATGAGTACCATCCCAAGAACACTATGGCATCAAGTTAAAATACTTATGGTCATACAGAGAGTAAGAGTAAGACTTTATTTTAAACGTTAACATGTCTATGTTAATTTTACTATAAAATACCATTACAATTAAAGTAAAAAAAAACAATTTCTACACCTCCCGCTGCTACCTGTGTTTTAATGTCACAAATAAACTGCAAACAAAAAAGCATTTCCAGATAATAGATTCTTTCTTTTAGTTTCCACAGTGGCATTCTACCTTCATAGACCATTTAGGGGGTGCACCATTGTCTCCCCAGGTGTGATAATACATTACTGTTTATAACCATCTACGCTCTCACTGAGCCTTTCTGAAAACAAATGTGTCACACAAATGTAAATCAATCAAAATAGTGTTTTGTAGTGATTTGTATGAACAGCATGGTTTTCACAGCAGTATTGTAACAAAGTCTACATAATGCATTATTCAAAATACTTAAATGTGTGTTTTATGGACTCTCAATGTCCTTAAAAATAGTTGTTTTTGTATAGTGCTTTTTAACAATAAACATTGTCTCAAAGCAGTTTTGCAGAGATAAAGCAATGATATAATTATATAGAAGAATGTATAAGTCTAGTTCCTAAAAGTTTGTTTATCCCTAATGAGTGAGCCAGTGGTGACTGTGGCAAGTAAACAATCCCTGGGATGGCATAAGGAAAAAAAAAACGTGAGAGGATCCAGACCATCCTAATCTGGGTGGTGCAGAATTTCCATTCATTAAAGTTCCATCACTGTTAAGGTGTGCAGTGGTGGCCGCTTAAATGCAAATCTGTGGTCCTGAGTCATTGAACAATTTTGAGGCATTCCAAGGTCAAACATCTCCAGTGTAGAAATTTGTGATCATTTTGCTACATAAGTAAGATCAAGTGTTGATGTTGGTGGAAGAGGCCTGGGGTGCTGTAAGCATAATAACTCATCCCAAAGGTGTTCAGTAGGGTTGAGGAGGTCAGTGCTCTTTGCAAGACGTTTGTGTTTTCCCAGTCAAACATTCAATAGAATTGTGTGCTTCCTACTTTGCTTCCACATGTTCTCAGTTTTGGAAAGAACCACATATGTCTGCGATGGTGACGTTCTTTAAGACAAAGATGCGTATCTCCAGTTTTCGCAAATTGCTTATTATTTAATTAGTTCTTTTCCTGGTATATTTGCATAAGTATATATTTGTATTAGATTCAATTATATCGATCGATCTGTCTGTCTGTCTGTCTGCCTGTCTGTCTGTCTGTGATGTTGGGGCACAAGCAATTATTTCCTTGCATGTGAGAAATCCTAAAAATCACAAAGACAGAGAACACTGTCTTTTGAACTTTGACTACTATATTGAGCTGCAACAATGTATTTTCTTTTAAATGTTTCTCAGCCCAAATCCCTAGAATATTTTGCATTTCCTCAGCACTTTAGCTTGGTTGCTCAACTCCAGTTTGCACCTTGTGGCATTTTAGCAGCTCAAATCTATTGTACAATGCTGTCCACAAACCCCAAACACACAGCAGGTTGGTTTCCTTCCTGTATTTGGGTTGATACAGGATCACATCTACTTTCTCACTACAAGCAAATCGTGCTAGACTTTGATTGGAACCATACCGAGACTACCTCGCTGTGATAGTGCTATTGGCACAACACCAAAGGGAAAAACACACCAGGGTTCGAACTAAACACTGCATATGTGAAAACACCCTCTGTGTCTTGATATTATTATCTGCTAAGGATTTTTCTTCTCTATTGTCTTCTTTATAGACTTTATTTATTTATTTATTTTTATGGGGCCTGGCACCACTTACACTTATTTTCCATGGGAACTTATATATATATATATATATATATATATATATATATATATATATATATATATATATATATATATATATATATAATCATGTTTGGCTTTTTAAGGACAGGGATGTGGGATGTAGTAAATTAATATACACTTGTAAATAGTATATATGATCTGGATAATCTGGGGTGTGCGTTACACTGGGTGTGCGTTTTTATGCACAATGCAAAGGCAGAGAATCACCCAATGCAAAGCGCTTATACAATTCTAACAGTATATAATTATTTTTATCTCTTTGGTCAGTTTCGAACTGCAAACATCACTGAAAGCTATAACTTGTAAATTAATCTCAAATTCTGCCTGCTTTAATCATACACAGAAATAAAGTACTGTGATTAGTGTCACTGTGGTGCAATGGAAAAAAAATGTAGTTGATTTTTTAATTAAAGTGAAAACTGAATTGATTACATTTATTTGAATGAATTCTTATAAATAAATACAGGTATCCCTAGGGTTACGATGGAGATGTGTTACAATGATGCCAACGTAACTTGAAAACATCGGAAGTCGAAACATGGTCTACCCTTCCCAGGAGTCATAAAGAATGGTGATCAGTAGTATATATATACAGTACAGACCAAAAGTTTATATATAATATATACAGTACAGACCAAAAGTTTGGACACACCTGCTCATTCAAAGAGTTTTCTTTATTTCCATGACTATGAAAATTGTAGAGTCACACTGAAGGCATCAAAACTATGAATTAACACATGTGGAATTATATATGGAATTATATACATAACAAAAAAATTGAACTGAAAATATGTCATATTGTAGGTTCTTCAAAGTAGGCATCAAGATAATGCCAAGAGTGTGCAAAGCAGTAATCTAAGCAAAAGGTGGCTACTTTGAAGAACCTACAATATGACATATTTTCAGTTGTTTCACACTTTTTTATGTATATAATTCCACATGTGTTAATTCATAGTTTTGATGCCTTCAGTGTGAATCTACAATTTGCATAGTCATGAAAATAAAGAAAAATCTTTGAATGAGAAGGTGTGTCCAAACTTTTGGTCTGTACTGTATATCTGATGTGGCAGTGGGCAGGTGCACAAGCCCTGGTTTGGGTCATTCAGAAGAAGCCCTTGTCAGAAGCGACGTACAAAAATGCTTAGTGTCTGTTTCTGTGATAAAAGGAGAAAGACAAGAGCTAACATTGAGTTTAAAAAAACACAGAACACAGTACTTTAACATGGAGACAACTGAACTCTGGCGAAAGTGAAACATCTCACAAGACAGAGATGTGTACATCCTGGCAGCATCGTACGGAAATTGTCATATTTTTAAAATGTTTCCGTGTCGATATCGTCATCGTGAGATCGAAAAATTTTATGTTGAACCATTGTAACTCTGAGACTACCTGTATTAGAGAAAGAGAGTGTGTGTGTGTGTGTGTGTGTGTGTGTGTGTGTGTGTGTGTGTGTGTGTGTGTGTGTGTGTGTGAAGTGCTATATCTCTACTAATATTGAAGCTGTTCATGTTAATTCCTTGTTGTCACATAAATCAAAACCAGCAGATGTACAGTAGAAGCAAGAGCAGCTTAAACAGTCTTTACTAACAAACCAGACAAATACAAATCATAAAGCAAAAACCATAGTCAAGAAACAAGCAAAAATCAGCCGATGTGCAATTAGAATCAGAAAACAGAATACAAAATTCAGAGGCAAACAAGTACGGCAACAGCATAGTCAAAACACCTTACAAATAGCTCCATAAGTCTTACAACAAGTCGCTGAGAATGTTACGTTTAGAGAAAGTCTGTTTTATTGTGTGTGTGTTTTCTATTTGTGAGTAATTGGTTACACCTGTGCCTAATTAGTAGCAAAAATATAAAGCAGGGAAGTGTGTGTGTTAAAGTTGCAATCTGTGGCAGTCATATTGGGAGGCTGTGGTGTTTATGTGGAACCCCAGTCTTTGGCTGGATGTGATTTAACAACCATGCAATTATTTGTTATATTTCTCATTTTAACATTATTGTCTTTGTCATATACACTGCTTCAGTTCCTCGAATACCCTTTTGTGGTCTTTATTTTATCCAAATCACCATTTTCACCATATAAGTTAAATGATATGCAACTATTATCTATGTATCATCTGAGTGGACAGTCGGTGTCATTTTGAGTCCAAATCGTCTCGAGGTTTCATCCTCATGCGATGTCGGGGAGTTTTTCCTTGCTTATTAGGAATAAACGTTTAGATTAACCAATACATTAATAAAGTATTGGGACACCTGTCTTTGGATGCTCTTTAATAAAAATTATGTGTTCACTTAAACTTGAACCCAAACCTGTTCCAGCATTGCAATACCCCTCCATGAAGATCTGGTTTACATGGTTTAAAGAGGAAGATGTTGTGCGACCTGCTCAAGAGCTCTGATCTCAACCCCTACTGAACAGCTTTAAAATTAATTGAAATACTGGCTGCACCCCAGGCCACCAATATGAGTACGTAACTTTACTCACACCCTTGTGTCTGAATGAGCACAAATCTCCTCAGGAACAAAATCTAGTGGAACATCTTTTTAGAAGAGTGGAGGAAATTATAAGAGCGAATCGGGACTAAATGTGGAAAGCAATGCTTTGTGTTTAGTCCCTAGCTTGGTGTTTTGTTATGTAGCTTTATGTTGTTTTCGATAAAATCTTCTTGACTTGACTTAAAACAAAACACATACCATGCCATGTGACCAGGTGTCCACAAAATTTGTAAGTAGTTTTGGATGGGAGTCAGATTTCGGAGATCGTGTAGCAATAATTTCCACCTAGAGCTGATGTTACGCCCATAAGTGTGGTCATGTGGGTTCCTCGGCTTCAGATTAGTGCTTTATTAATAACAAGACAGGGACTCATTCTGTAAACTCGCACCACCTTCTTTCCACCCGTCTTTCTAATCGCCTTTTCATGTAATTAGTTATTTATTTATCGCACACCCCCAACAAATGCTTCTGTACTGCTTCGACTCAAAATCAAAAGTGCAGAGGCGCTGCGTTAATAATCCCTGTCTCGGCTTCTCCCCACGAGTACCTCCTTCCGCTAATCAGTACCTATCTCTAATGAGGTATAGGGAACAGGTAGGCTATAAATCGTCTTCATTAGCACTTTTATCACACGTTTCATTACGGCCCGTCTCCTCCTGCTTGTCCTCCTCTTCAATGATGTTTATTAGTACTGCGGAAACATCAGTTACAGATAATAACGTGTCCGTAATGTCATACAATTGACTTCAACGAGCGAGCCTTGTATCGCCTTGCTTCCTGCCTACAGCACTGCTCCCTATTAGCGTTCATTAGGGCTTGTGAGTGTGAACAATCAGTCAGGATGCGATTCCACAAACATGAGACCACAAGAGTGTCAAGACCTGGTTGTGATTTGACTCGTTGTCTACACTTGTAAGTATCATCCTTGCAAAAAAATGTAATTAATGACTCGGCGTCTACCTTCCCTCCTTAATTTGTGTGCATCCGTTCTTTCCTGTCCAGGTTCTTCCTTTTTTTTCTGTAGTTTTCTTTCACTGTAAGTATCTCTCTCTCTCTCTCTTCCCCTCTCTCTCTCTCTGCTTATTAAATGTAAATAAAGAGGTTATGACCAAAAAAAAAAAAAAACGAAATAATTTCACATATTTGAGTACAAGATTAGAGAGACATGATCTCATTATTTCGTGTTTCGTTTCACCGTTCAGGAATGCCAACTCCTCGTTAGTGCCAGTCTATTCCTCCTCCTTGTCCTCGTTAGTCCCAGTCAACTCCTCCTCCTCCTCTTCGTTAGACCTGGTCTCCTCCCCACCGTTATTATCTGTATTCTTACTGGAGCTTGATATTTCAAAGAGTTTGAGTGGCCTGCTATAGGAACGCTGACTGCACCCCAGGCTTCCTCACTGAAAGGCAAAAGCATTGGGACCCATGACTTTTACACCTACACTGATCAGGCATAACATTATGACCACCTGCCTAATGTTGTGTTGGTCCCCCTTTTGCTGCCAAAACAGTCCTGAGCCATCAAACATTACCAGAATAAACATCTCCAGCAATTTGGATTGGAATACACAGGCCAGCCTTCGCTTCCCACATGCATCAATGAGCCTCGGCTGCCCATTATCCTGTCACTGGTTCACCGGTGTTACTTCCTTGGACCATTTTTGATAGATACTGACCACTGCAGACTGGGAACTGCAGTTTTGGAGATGCTCTGAACCAGTTATCTAACCATCACAATTTGGCCCTTGTCAAACTCACTCAAATTCTTATGCACAAGCAGAAATCTCCAAAACCACACTTCAAAATCTAGTGGAACATCTTCCCAGAAGAGTGGAGGTTATTATAATCTATAGGTTTAGTATGCAGTAGATACTAAAATGTGATACAAGTCTCCACAGGTATTCTGTTGGTCTTTAATGGTATCCACTAGGCTTAACACACCACCAATAGAAGTTTCCATTCAACCCATACAATTCCCATTAAAACCATTACAAATTCTATAAGGGTTCATATTGTGTTTTTGTCATCGTGGACCATACAAACTTATCGCAGGAATTAAATTTAAGTAGGGACTACAGGATTAGGATAGAGGATTTCTTTAAGCTGATCATTTGGATTTGTTTCTGTCGCAAAAAAATCTGCATAATGCTGAGAAAATCTCAGGTCAAACGAAGCTTGTCAGGTTGTTCCTGTCTCCGAAATCGCAGCTCTGTGTCGCATGTGCATTAATGAATGCTCGCTTGTCAGTTTGCAGCTCGCTGGTGTGATGTAGGGTTAGGTGGATTCGCAGCGGGCGTAATAAACACAGCGCCGGTACGACTCGAACCGACTCGGCACCGTATAGACACGAAATGAGGTCATTGACTAATCAGAGTAAATGTAATTAACGATCTGAGAGAGCATCGCTATTTCCATCCAACCTTCAGGGAAGTCAAATGACATTTCATTAGATTTAAAAACTGGAGCTTCTTCTTAACCTTTTCGAAAAGGGAAAGAAAAAAACGACTTTTTTTTTCATTGTGCATTTAATTTTTGACACATGCTGTAATTATTATCAAAAGCAAAGGTCAGCTAATCTCAGTGCCACGCAGACGAGCTGATCTCGAGCCTTTCAGGAGGCGAGTGACATTCAATTAGTGGGAAGTGAGAAACTGGAGGGAGAGTGTGTGGCCCTGTGTAGTGGAACCAGACACGTTTCAAATCGGCTGTCTTTCCTTGACACACACAAACACACACACACACACACACACACTAGTGCATTCACACACTCGCCTTGCCATGATGAGAAAAGCAGCTTGGCGTAGGTCGACACTATTTGATCGCAATGTATGAGAGAAAAAAAAGAGCAAGGATGCTTCTCAGAAGATGGGAAGTGTTTAGACTGATACAAAATTACACTCTGTGTGAGCAAATCATCTGTCATCAGTTTCGATCAGCCTTCCTGAGCTCTAACTACAGACATAGTCTTTGAACTGACTTGGAGCCTGAAAGAAAAGCTCAGGGGTCGGTTAAAAATCTGGGTGCAAGTCATAAGCGTCTGAGGATTTACGGGTTTGACGTTCTCTGTACAGAGCTTCAGGAGAGCGTTTGAACTCGTTTTATACAAGTCTTCTAGCATTATTGAAAAAACAAAACAGAAAAAAAAAAAAGAGTACCGTATTATTGCTTCACCTCTGTTTGCCATCCTTGTCAACTGTAGTGTCCTTACACCTAGGGGACTTCATTACAATGCACAGAATGCTTTGTGTTTGCGTGTGTGTGTGTGTGTGTGTGTGTGTGTGTGTGTGTGTGTGTCTGCATAGCCCCTCTCATTTATTGTATAATAAATAAACGTATATATAAAGACCTTATGCAACAGATAAACCGTATTTAAATGCCAAACTTTCTGCTATTTATGAAACTTCACACACATTTCCATTTAGAGCAACCAAGGATTTTACAGCTCCCACACCGATTTTACCATTTCCATGCTAATTTATGCTGATCCACATGACTGAGAGGAAATTACCTCCCTTTCCTCTCTGGGTTCTGTGAAATGACTCGGAGGCAGAGAAATTTCCTTTTTTTTGCTGGTTACTTTTTTCCTGCCTTTTTTTTTTTGGTTTTATTTTATGCTTTTTCCCATGAGGTGCACTTAGTTAACAATCCCCTAAACTCTGTCATTCATTCACACACACACACACACACACACACACACACACACACACACATAGGCAAAATCAAAACACACTGCATTTCACATCAGAGAATGTCCTTCTGACTGCAGGGTTTACTGTTGCTATTTTGCTGATCTGCACCTCAGGCATTAAATGATAAATAGATGCGAGTCTGCTCAATCGTTGACTCAGTATTTCGATCGGAAAGCCGTATTATGAGACGTGTAGCACAACGATAAACTGTGTACAATCTATAGTCTGCGCAAGAAATAAATAAAAACATGTACATTACAGCCAGTGGACAGTAAGGAAGTAAATGTAATTTGTTACTGCATTTATCGCCGAACTGCAACCCTTGGGCCCTTGAGCAAGGCCCTTAACACTCTGTGCTCTGGGTGGCGCTGTATCATGGCCGACCCTGCGTTTGAGCCCCAGCTTTTTAGCAAGCTGTGAGAAAGAATTTCACTGTGCTGTAATGCATATGTGACAAAGTCTATTCTATTCTATCATATTCTATTCTATTCTATTCTAAGTAGCATTTTTGTGTATCTGTACTTTACTATATTATTTCCATTTGGGGAGACTTTAACTTCATCACATTCCATAATTAAAACATCCTTTTACTCAATTATATTTTGTGAAATCAGTCGTTCCTTTTTATTTACGAGGATAAAAATTTTACTGAACAAATGCAGCAAGCAACCAATCAGGGTCGAGCGCACGCTCTGTTTTTAACTTTATTCGATTGGTGCTTGGTGTATTTACTGATCACCAACATACAGTTCAGCATCAGTTCAACAGCAAGCAGAACATTTAGAAAGAAAGAAATAAAACTCCAGACTCGAACTCGCCACAACACCTTATTTGCACAATTTTTTTGAAGTAGTGAAAAGAAAGTTTTGGGCTCATGATAATTGTAATACAAATCAGTGTTGATTAAGTCTTTAATAGATTGGTGTGCTGAGTGTAACAGAGTCTTTTCACATTAATTGGGTTGATTAAGCAAAGATTCTTTTAATAAAAATTACAATAGAAACATAATAATGTTCCAAAATAAATCATAGAACTTTGGATACTTAAGTCCATTTAAAGGCAAATACATTTGTTCTTTTATTCAAGTGAAAGTTTACACTTTTACTGGAGTCATATTGTATCTAGTGTATCTCTACTATCACTCAACTACATGGTTTGTGTACTTCATACACCACTGATTGCAGCCCGTTAAATGTTTTTTTTTTTGCATATCTTAGCAATGTTAAGAAATCATGCTACAGAATTATATTGCTTATCAATTATGCTCATAATGTATATTGCACTCCACCATGAAGGCTGGCATGGTGTGCCAGTTATTTATTTCATGGGGGTGCAATTAACTGTGACACACACAAATTTTATGCTTTTTATACATAAAACTGTTCTTTTTTAAAATCCATTAGGATTTTTTTAACAAAATATTATAACCTTTTTTTAATGTTAATCAACGGTGCCAATATTAATAAAGGGCACTGTATATTGTATATATTGAAATGGATGATCCACTGTGGTGACCCCTAAGAGGAGAGGGGGAAAAGAAGAAGACTGTATATTGTATATCCTTGGCCATTACGTGATAATCAGCACACCTAATAATCTGTCCATCTTCCTTAATTCTTTTTCTCTTTTTCTGCTGAGCTACACATGCTCCTGAGATATCTGTGATCCTGACACTTCCTGCTCTCTGTATCTGTCAAACACATCCTGAATCCTTACCTCTGGATAGAGGTCTCATAAACTGGAAACCACTCGTCACTGCTGAGGAAGGCTGAAGATACCTGAAAATCACTGTGGAAAAGTTTTGATACACTGGTTTAGGTTTACAAGTGGTTTACAATTAGTGTAAACAATTTTGCACTCATGTTCATTAGCATACAGCTGATAACCTTGTTAATGAAAAAACTACATGGTGTTGACAAAAGTGTTGAGACCCCTGACTTTTACACACATATGTGCAATAATATTTCCTTCACTTGAACTAGGAGACCCAAACCTGTTTCAGCGGGACAGTGCACCTGGACATGAGGCCAGCATCATGATATGCATATGCTTTACAGGTGCGGTGTGTATTGAATATTTTTGGGATGGATAAGAATGCTGACTGCACCCCCAGGTTTCCTCACCTCACCTTCATCAGTGCATGACTTTACTAATGTGGCTGAATGAGCACAAATCTCCAGAAGGGCATTCCAAAATCTAGTGGAACAGAAGAGTGGAGGCGTTTATAAAAGCAAATGGTGACAAAATGTGGAATGAGATGTTTCAACACACAAATCTTATTGAGAGGTTTCCTCAAATACTTCAATTGAATCACTATAGAGTTGGTGTCAAGCATTAGCATGCATTCGCATGTGCAAGCAAGTGATCAGATATCTGCATGTTGTCAAGGGTGTTCTGTCCTTCAAATGGTCCAACATCTAGTGGAACATCTTCCCAGAAGAATCGAGGCTACTATAATTGCAAATGGGGACTAAATGTGGAATTTTATGTTCAGAAAAACCTTGAACATACAGTATGGTGTATAATGAACGAATATTTGCTTTCTGGGTATTTGGGTCCTTTTGATTCTCTCAAGATTTCTTCCTCAGATCATTTCATGGAGTTATTCCTTCACCACCATCACACCTGGCTCGCTTATTAGTGACCCCCCAATGGGGTCAATTGCGGTTTCCTTGCATATTCCAACGATATTGGGAAACTGGAGTCAGAGTTAAGGGTCCGCCATGTTACAGGCGCCCTGGAGCACAGAGGGTTAAGGGCCTTGCTACGCGCTAAGAGAGTTAAGAGTAAATTAAAATGTTTTCCCAATACAACCAGCAGACGAGTCCAGCTTGCTATAGGATGCTATGGTCGTCTCTTAAAAATATGCTTTGAGCTCTCTGTTATGGACCACACTACACCCCTTCCCACCCCTTTAGCCCCCCTAAAGCTCCCCTTTCCTTTCTCCTCCTTTTAACGTGATTAGTTATCTCTGGTCTCGCTTTTTCTTGCTTGAAAGATGCCGTCTCACTCAGTGTCACAGGTTACGCTAAGAGTTATTTCACTTTGCGAAGGATAATAGGATAAATAGATACATTAAATGAATAGCACGACTCCGACTGTATAATTTTAGCAGCAGGCTTTTAGGCATCACACTGAGAGAAAGAAACCACCCAGAAGACCATTATACACACACGCACACTCACACACACACACACACACACACACACACACATCAAATTATCCAGTGAATTGATTATTTTTTGCTTATAGCTCATAGAACTGATTACTGATCCAGAAAGTTGTAATTGTAGCCTGCTTGCTCGTCTGTATTCCTTTTACAGTGAGTATTATTTAGCAGCTATAAAATTATTATTATTAGTAGTAGTAGTATTATTATTTTCCATTAAACAACACACACTCACCTAATGCCTCAACGTGATACTCATTTGCCCATTAAAACCATTCAGCAGCTCGTAACGTTTGACAGACCACGCGCTGATGCTTGCGTGCGCCAAGCCATTATTAGCAAGATTAGCAAGGCATCACTCATTCAGGCGTTTCAAGGAAGATCTAAAAGAAGCTAATTGCCGTTGTCGTTTAAAGACGCACAGGACGATTTAGCAGTTGACAATTACAGTCTATAAATGCGCCTCATCGTGAGTTGGTCTCACCATAACGCCTGCTCACTCGACAGCCATCGCACAGCGATGCTCCCCGGTAATCCATGAATACAGATTAGAGGACTCTGACTTAAGTGAGGAGAAATCCAAGGTCAACAAGATGACCTTGAAATGGCTGAGCCAAACAATATTAGCTGATTACCCTTTTGTTTTTTTGTTTTTTTTTTACTTAAGGGATGCAGTCATGATCCCATCACCATGACAAGTTTTAATTGTTATATATATAAAAGTATATATATATATACTTTCTTTATATTTTATAAATTATTTAATTTTTTTTTTTTTCATTTCTGAGCTTGCACTATATATATATATATATATATATATATATATATATATATATATATATATATATATATATATATATAGCTTTCTTTAATGGGACTTTTATATGGGCGCAGCAATACAGTAATTAATTCTACACACTGACTGCCCTCTATTGGTAGCTTCATGATACTACTTATTATTATTATTATTATTATTATTATTATTATTATTATTATTATTATTATTATTATTATTATTAATTAATTATTGTTGTGTTTAATGGTTTCACATGCAAAGTGTCTTTAACTGTGAAAAGAAATAAAGCTTCTGCAGTCTGTGGACCTTGGGGTTCCAAGTAGAACCCACTTTTATGAGTGCAATAATGCTTAATTATCCAAGCAACCCTTGAAAGCTATTGAAGAGCCAGTAAGAGCCTGGAGATTGAGTAACGATGAGATTCTTGCTGTGCTGTGTGAAGTCCAGGCCACTGCTAAGAGTTTAATGTTAGGCTGCCTTTCTCTCTCTCTCTCTCTCTCTCTCTCTCTCTCTCTCTCTCTCTCTCTCTCTCCCCCCTGATTTGAGTAGGTTAGTTTGCAAGTCACTGTTGAGTGAAACAGGATTCTGGAACTCTCGATCATTCTGTCAGAAATCATTAACACACTAAAATGCATTAGTCGCACACTGATGCTAAAATCTGGATTTGGCAACAACAACAACAACAGTGTCATATAAAAAAAAGAAGAAGCTTTTATGTATGTATAAGCTAATATAATCTAGAGAATTTATTTTCAATTGTAGAAACTCGGTTGACATAAAATGGTAGTTAGAAGAAAACCATAAATATTATATATAAATGATAAAAATGTCTATGTTTTCAGTTGGTTTGTTTCATGTTTCATTTGTTAAATGATGGTGTATTTTCTTTATTTCTGCCAGAAACAAAAACAGTGTCATTTAATAGAAAAAAAAAAAACAATAGTTTATTCATCCTCACATAAGGTATAATGGTTTAAGGGTCTCCATTTGCACTAGAAAACTAAGAGTTTGCATTATGATTTGAATGAGAAATATGATCAGTAGAATTAATACTCAGAATTTAGCATTAGCATTTGTTTTAGAAGACTGAGCTGGTAAAGATCTGAAAGTGTATGTAATACAAAATGACTAAAGTGTTGCTGCAGCACTCTCTTTTTCAGCTAGAAATAAAGCAAAAGCTAATTTCTTGTTAACGCCTCTGGTATGATTGGAACAAATGAGTGTACTTTTCTTTTCTTGATAGACTTGTTAGAAAAACAAATAAAAAAATTGCTGAACAGAAACATTCCAGTCTAAATGAAATTCTGCTTATTTTGCCATTTAGCACTTTTAGATTGCTCTTAGGATTGAATGTGAATCGATAATAAATTTATTTCTCTGTGAACTCATCACAGAGATGACTGCTTTCTCTATTTTCTTATAAATATGAAGATATCACCCTGTTAAGGGTTACTTATTAACCCCCACAACACAATGTCTTCTAGTTCAAGTGATGGGAAAATTATGTTATTGCATTTTGTAGTTTTTTTGTACCAGTTTGGTGGAAGAACCAAATATCACTGGAAAAGTGAAGTGTCCCAATGCTTTTGTCCATGTAGTCTGTATTATAGTATAATAATAGTTCCCTTTTAGGACCTCAAGCTGTGTCAAAACGCTTTGGGAACGCACCCAAGTGTTCACGCTCTGAAATAATGTGTGTAATCAGTCAAAAATTGGACGCTGACCATTACCGGCGGGGTGACGTCATGACCAGGAGTATAAAACGCATATCGAATGAAGGCAGTGGCAGCTTCTGTTTGTTCATAAAGTGCTCTTTGTGTTTGTGTTGTCTCTCAGATTGCTTGTCAAAAAAAGAAAAAAAATGAAACCCAGCAAAAAAGTGAAGCACACTGTCCGGCTGTGGGCTCACCCATTCACCCCCAGTTCTACATGTATTCCCACGTTATGGGGCGGAAAGAACATGGTTATGAGGCAATGCCACAGGTTAAAGAGACGCTTGCCACCTATCTCTCCCATGAATCGCCTCCTCCCTTAAGACCCTGACATTACCAACAAAGCCCCTAAGTAATACATCATCGCTCATGGGTAAAGCCTATGCTTCAGCAGGTCAAGCCGCTGCATTCCCGCACACCATGGCGGTGTTGCAGGCATATCAGGCTGAGCTGCTGCATGAGTTGGATGTGGAAGGCACCATCAAGGTCACGCGGCGATGCCTATGTGCCTTAGATGTTTGGAGAAATCCCCGGTTCCTATCTCTAGGCCACGTGCTGGGAGTCGTTGCTTAACGCTAACAACGGATGTGTCCCTCACGGAGTGAGGAGCGATCATGAATGACTGCTGAGATGCTGCCCATGCTTCTAGCACTGAAGCATTTGCTCTCACACCTCAGGGGTCACCACGTGTTCTTTTGTACGGACAATACAGCAGTGGTCTCCTACATCAACCATTAAGGAAGTCTGCGTTTGTGCCCCTGTGCAGGCTGGTGCACCAGATCCTCCTTTGGGCCCAGGGGAAACTATTCTCTTTGAGAGCAGTTCACATCCCGGGCCGGTTGAACAAGGCAGCAGTCCCCCTGTTGATGCAGGGGTTGTGACCCGGTGAATGGGGGCTCCACCCCGATGTGGTGGAGCAGGTTTGGGAGAAATTCGGAAAAACCCAGATGAATCTGTTGCATCTCGAGAGAGGTTGCACTTTCCCCTCTGGTTCTCCCTTACTAAGCCATGGCTCAGGCATGGCCGAGCTTGCATCTGTATGCCCTTCCCCACGTCGCACTGCTTCAAGGAGTTCTGGAGAGAGTTAGCCGGGATAGATCCGTCTCCTCACGGACCTGGTAGTTTTCATTGAGCACCCTCCATGGGAGAATCCTCTGAGGAGGGACCTCCTTTTCCAGCTCGGGGGTGCCATATTTCACCCCCATCCGGAGCTGTGGAGGCTGTGCATGTGGCCCCTTAGTGGGCACAGGTCCAAGGTTCTGCTCTCTCTACCGAGGTGGCAGAGACTCCGCTTCAGAGCTCCCTCCACGAGGAGGTTGTATGCTGCCAGGTGGCGTCCGTTCTGTAAGCACCACCAGCTGGATCCAGTCCACTGCCTGGTTGGTTCAGTGCTGGATTTCCTCCAGAGACAGTTCACCAAGGGGTTGGCTCCATCCACCCTAAAAGCCTACGCATCCGCCATTTTGGCTTATTACTCCCCATTGGACGGGCATTTCTCTGCGGCACCCGGCGGCTGAGGCCCCCGGTACGACCTAGAGTGCCTGGGTGAGACCTGGGTAGGGCCACTAGCCGAGGTATCTTGAAGGCACCTTTCAATCAAGACCGCGTTCTTGTTGGCCATCAACTTTATTAAGAGAGTAGGGGACCTGCAGTCCCTTTCTGTGGCCCCCTCCTTCCTGGATTTTACCCCAGGTATGCCTAGTGCTTTTCTGTACCCTATACGGGTTACATCCCCAAGGTGCCCTCGGTCGTCCTACGTAAGATCACAGGAATCCTATCCTCCGTTCCAGGCCCCAGACCAGGAAAAACTAAATCGGCTCTGTTTGTGCACTGGACACCTAGGTCCACAGGAGAGGACTTAACAGGAGAAAGACTGATCTGCTTGTCTGCTACGGCCCTCCTAAGAAAATCCTCACTGCTGATAAGCAGACTCTGAGCAGTGTCTCATTCCCTCAGGGAACTAGGGTTATATACGTAACCTAGAGACGATATGCTTAACATATATCTTTTGTGTAACTGACTGTATGTCAAAATCCATGAGATGACATTATATATTATTTAATTATACATAGAAAAGACAGCAATAACTAATATTGACGTTTTCTACACATGGAAGTTATTTTGTTGTTACTAACAGCACAATCGAGAAGTTTTGAGAAATCTTTTATAAGTATCCACTATGCCCTGACCACAACATCCGATCAGCGTTAACACCTGGTTTTTATTATTAGCCTTTTTTTAGTTCCCATTGCTCTGTGTTTTTCTCTGTAATTTGGTCCCTTTGGCCCTTTAGTACCAATAAAGTGGCAAAACATAATATACAATTTTGCCTTTGAGGTACTTGTGCTTCTAAGGTATGTTTGCTTTCATTTTCTTCATTTTGTTCTCACACTTTCTATTTTTGGTCCCTTACTGGCAATAGGTTTCTTTTTTTTTTCCCTTGTTCTGACCTCTACCTGTCCATGTGGATTATGAGTATTTTTGTTACTGTGGATTTTGACCTTGATTTCTGGGAAGACCTCAATAAAGCGACTCTGCATGTACATCTAGCCGCCTCTGGCGAGTGCATGTTACTGAAGATTTCACTGCAAATTGATGTAGTTGCTCTCTTTAGGCTCCATGCAGAGAGATTGGCTTTGAAATGAGAATTTGATTGGCAGTACTGAAATTTTGAGCAAAGCCCAGCTCAAGAAAGCATGTACATCCTCTTTTACATCTTGCATCCTTTTTATCCACCTCTTTTGATCCAAGTCTTTCTGACCCGCATTCATTTTGTAGTAATTATATTAGGAATACAGGGGGTATAATGAAGTCCCTGTTTGAGTGCTCACTCAAATGTGTGTAAATGGCTTTTCCTAAACCAAAAAGCATTACCATAATGAACACATGGCTCACAGGTACAGAATGCTAAAGCACTGTACAGTGGGGTACTGGGTGCCACAACCTTTCTGCCTTCTGGTCAAAGTTATTTAAGAACTGCTCCACCCCTACTAAAATATGGGACCCTGCTCAACTGGCAAGATCTTTAACAATAGCCCCCAGCCTTGGAATGGCATCTACTTAAAACTCAAACACATTTCTCTTTTTGTGTGTGTGTGTGTGTGTGTGTGTGTGTGTGTGTGTGTGTGTGTTTGCCTGTCAATGAAGTTCAAGTTCAAGTAAATTTCTATACTGCTTTTTACAATGGACATTGTCTCAAAGCTGCTTTACCGAACTGAAGAATAAAGTAAATGATGTGTATTTATCCCTGATGAGCAGCCTGGAGCGACTGTGGCAAGGAAAAACTCCCTTAGATGAATAAGGAGGAAACCTTGAAAGGAGCCAGACTCAAAAGAGGAACCCATCATCATTTGAGTGATATCGAGAGTGTAATTATAATTATTTCTACAGTTTTAACAGTCAGAAGAACTTGGCGTCTTTTATATCCTGACCACTCTGTAGTCTAAATAGGCAATGCCAATCAAAATTGGTTTAACATATTACGTAAACCAACAATAATTTAGTTAGCTATGACAATTTTGTTTGGTTCTATCTGTTCCCTGGAACCACGTGCAGTACCATGTCTGCGATTTCACATGCACAGCAAGTTCGAACAAAGAGCAAGCGTGAAATTCTGCATAAAACTGGGCAAATATGCTACAGAGAAGTTTGACATGACATACGTTTGGCACACCCAGGAGTTTTGAGTTGGCCACGTGCTTCTAGAGTGGAGAAACATCACTGGAAGATGATAAGAGATCAGAAAGACCTTCAATGAGCACAACCCCCGAAAATGTTGAAACCATTCGGCAACTTGTGCAAACCACATGATCTCACCCAACCTACTCACCAGATTTGGCTCCTGCAGACTTCCATCTCAAAAGTCGTCGTTTTTACACCACTGTGGAGATCCAGTGCGGATCGCAAAAGGAGCGTGACACGCTTTAAAAAGAAGACTTCCAGGACCCATTCCACAAGTGAGAGTAACGCTAGGAGCACTGTATTGCTGTGCAAGGGGACTATTTTGAAGGGAATAGTGTGTAAACCAAGAGAAATAAAGTACTTTCTTATAAACCGAGCTAGTCTCAAAACTTCTTTATACCACCTTGTATGTTAGCAAAAATGGCAAAAACATGATACCATAGCTGTGAAAATGCCTAGACCATTAAGGTGACCATGTACAGCATATTGTGTTCATAAAAACCATGTAACTGGAGTTTTTTTTTAATCAGACACCCTGTATTAACCTCTAGTGTTTTCCTTGTTTCTTTCTCTCTGTCAGGCCTCCTTTTTTTTCTTAAGGTCAGTCTTATTCTGTTTTTTTTTTTTTTTCTGGCATTCTTCTGCACATTTTTGTCCCTTAGTCATTTGCTTTGTGTGCCATTTATTTTACTCATTTTAGTTTCAGTCCTACTGACTACAGAAGAATACATTAAATATAGGAAGATTATATAAACAGCCAGCAGGTGAATGTAATCGAAATCAAGGTGGTGACTTACACTATATCTACAGACTAAGCATATGTCATTTAAAAACTTAAAAAAATGGGAAAAGATGGGAAAAGCTGCTACAATACATTCCCCAGTATGTGCCACAAAATGAGACCAACTAACATCTACTTTCAAAAAGGTAAAAAATTTTCGACATCAAGCAGGAAACCATGGCCCTCCAGAATAAGATGTGTTATATAATTGATATCTAATAATACATTCAAGTCCTTTGAAGGTCATATCTATTGGGGTCTGGGCAATAAAACAAGTGAAGCTAATCCAAAGACAAATTGGAATAGTATTTTCGCTGGAGTAAAAGTGATTGAGGATGTCCTGGGCATGCATCCCTAGAGGAGAAACTGAGCCGGGTCTGACACAAACTCTCTCTTAGAAGGCCAAAGTACTGAAAAAAGCTGATGGAATTGGGCATCAGTGTCTTTTAGGCTGGGTCGATGGCTAATATTGTGCAAAATATATTTCTTCTGGTATGTTTTTGTCTGGTATTTAGCAAGACTTTATCTATTCATATAGCTGTGGCTGTGTGCTGGAACAAACCCTCACTTATGCACTTTACCAGGACACGACATGACCTGATCGACTCATTTCAACTCACCCAGTGCAGACTGCAAAGGGCACACCGATGGATGACTAAAGGAATCAGAATGAACTTGTGAAAAGGTTTTAAAGACAGAGACACGAGCAAAATAGAGAGAGAAAAAAGAAATATTCTGACACAGTGGGTGATGTTCACCAAATGTCAATGATACCACAGTTGCTATAAAAAAAAAAAAAATCAAACACTGGCAGGATTCAGTGAAGGCGAGAAGTTAAAACTGGTAAAGACAAAGCGAAGCAATGCGTATGAGCAAATGTTACAAATCATTTACCCATTTATCTTTAGTAACAATCTATCATTGTCACGCCTCTTAAACGATTTGGAACTTATCCCAGGAATGCTACACACAGTTCAGTACAGGAATTTATCACCATTTATCCCAAGGCACCACACTCATACACACTTGCATGCTTGTTCACATCAAAGGGAAAATATTCAAGCAGCAACGCTACCTACTGGAGATTTATAAACAGAAATCCATAAAGACACAGGACGAGCCTGTGAAACTCACATATATAGTAGCATAAGCTTCAGAGGATTTAACACCAGACCCTACAGATATGAAGGAGTAATGTTGTCCAACACTGATTTGCTCATTTTAAAAACAATGTAATAATTGTTTGTAGTATTTGTTTATTTTATCTGTAGTTTATTCTGATATCTTTATTATGTTATGGTTTGAATTTATATAATAATATACATTTAGTGTTTTATTTGCCAGTGGTCTCACTGACATTCATTATACTATACACAAAAAGATAGCAGACACAAACAGTGTAATGTATTGACGGTTGAATATGAGCATCACACACACACACACACACACACACACACACACACACACATACATACATACATACACACACACACACACCAAAATTGCCAAACTGTACAGGATTAAATGTATATATGTAATTTATACTTCCTAACATTTGTTAAGCATGTGGGAGTAAGAAAAAGAGAAAGAACAGTGTTTATATTTACAAATATGCTAATATGGATATTGAAAAATATTATGAGACACACTGATTGGGTTACAGACTGATTGAGTTACAGACTCTCTCTCAAACTAGAATACAAATGAATAATTATAATAAAAAAAACATGCCTGTAGATGGATTTGTAAATTTGTATTTGTTGTGCCCAGTACTGGTATTGCATTCAGGGCATATTGTGACCTTGCACTTAGTCTTTCTGGATAGGATCCAGATACACCATTACCTTTACCAAGATAAGGTGGATAGATGAATAGATGGAAGGATGAATAAATAGAATAAATGGATACATTAATGAAAACTATGTTCAGTAGTCACTTAAACCAATGCCTCCTGTAGAAGTCTAAATATTGTGTTCTTTGTGTAATTAATACTTTTTTTTCATAATAGCAACATAAGAGTCTTTAAGTCACCCTAGGAGAACGCATTTATACACTATAATTTGCACAGGCTGATGGGCCATGTGTACTTGTAATGCAGAACCCTGCCTTTTTGCTACATTATCTATAACATAGTCGACAAACACAGGGACACAAAGTGCAAATGGCCTTGCGTCCCTGGCTTGCACTAAGCATTCCCTTGATAGCGACACCATTAGCCACGCCAGAATAAAGTGCTTACTGTAAATGAATAAATGATTGAATGAAACCTGTGTTCAGTATCTTCACAAGCCACCTTGAATATACAATACAACATTTTCGATTAAATAGTGCTGCACCATTATTACACACCTGATTTATTTACATCGTTCTCTGTGTAATGGTCAATCCCTTCTTCTTAATAACCACATGAAGGTCACTCTAAAAGCCTGCATTTTCACAAGTTACTTCTCAATGGCTGATGGTCCATGTATACTCATAATTCACCAATCTTGGTCCAAGATGCCCTTTAGCTATTAGGCACAGGGACACAAAGAACAAATGTTTTTTTACAAATACACTGTTTAGAGTATATCTCTGCTTCACAATTAGTATTCTCATGATGGGATTCAGATACATCATTATTGTTACCAGTATATAGTTATTACGGTAAATGACTGAATGAATGAAGAAACACTGTGTTCATTCTATTCACTATTCATTCGGTCACCATTGAAGTCCATTATTGAATGAGGAATTTAACAGTAACCTACTAGTATTCATTAGTTGTGTTTCTTGTGCAAATGTATATCATTTATCTTCTTACTAACAACATTGGTCTTTCTCTCTCTCTCTCTCTCTCTCTCTCTCTCTCTCTCTCTCTCTCTCTCTCTATATATATATATATATATATATATATATATATATATATATATATATATATATATATATATATATATATATACATATATTATGGCTGTCAAAATTAAGCAAAAGTTCTGTTTGGTGTTCGGGTGATTTACATGATTTAAAACACAATTAATGCTTTACAACATTTGCAAGATTTTTTTATCTTCATGTTTTAGGTTGAGTTTGGTTTCACTGATAATAAACATACATTTGCATAAAGCATCCCTAATGGTCCATGCCCATGTTGATTAGAGTATTCAAAATGTATTAATTTAAGGTACATTTAGTGCAGATAAAAATGTGTGATTAAGTTGCGATTATTCGTGATTAAAAATTTCAATTGATTGACAGCCTGAAAATGTATATATATATAAATAGGTGCCATCAAAACTGAGCACACCCTCAGTGAACATGTCAAAACTGTGTCCTAAGTGTCAATATTTTGTGTAAGCACTTTTGTTATCTAACACTGCCTTAATCCTCCTGGACATAGAATTCACAAGAGCTGCACAGGTTGTTGCTGGGATCCTCTTTCACTTCTCCATAATGACATCACAGAGCTGCTGGATATTAGACACATGGCGCTTCTCCACCTTTCGCTTAAGGATCCCCACAGGTGCTCAGTAGGGGTCAGGTCTGGAGACATACTTGCCCACTCCATCACCTTCAACTTCAGCTTACAAGGCAAGGCAGTTGTCATCTTGGTGGTGTGTTTGGGGTCGTTATTATGTAGGAAAACTGGCAAAAACTAATATAAGCCAAATTTTGCAACATTATGTATAACCCTGGCACACATTGCGTATTATCTTCAATTAAATCAATAAAAATATACCAGATTTAATCTCATGCCTTGTCTTTTGCTACATACTATTTTAATTTTAAAGTAATGGGAGTTGTTTTTGTTTTGATTGATTGGTAACAGGAAGATATCAATTCATTTGTTTTCAGCCATTTTTTTTTTTTTTTACTTTTTGCATAATGCTTTGTTCTATGCAATTATTTAATATTTATACCAATATTTAAACATTTCATTGACTTTGATTTTGCTGTGTTGTATCTCCAGGGTTGCAAGGATTTTATCCCTAAAGGAAATGTTTATTGTAGAGCAAAGCAAATGTCTGATTAGTCAGTCAGACTGTATGCTCTGATACGCAATATTACTAAATTATATGCAACGCTGACATGACTAATATGTTTATTATCCCTTTTTTTCGTAGGCTGTGCATTTTGTTGAAGAAGCTGCTGACACAAACTTCTAATCTGCTTTGTGTATTTTGAAATACACAAAGGTGAGAGATACCATAATTATGGCTGTTTGTATTCTTATTTGGCAAATGTGCAAATGTGTTTTTCTCTAGTACAGTTTGTAGACTTACACTGCCAAGTCGGTGTACATGTGTTGTAACGTCATGGACAAAACAAGAAAGCAAAACAATTGTATGACATGAAAGGCAGTGCGGATGTGGAGGGATGGAAGTATTTTACATATTTTTTGGTTTATTAATGTGTTACTTGTGTTCCCTTTAACAAGCATTAAAAATAGCATGGAGCAATTCGTGGTATGTATATATATATATATATATATATATATATATATATATATATATATATATATATATATATATATATATATATATATACATACACTGGCGATCAAAATTAGAGAACAATTTATAAACAATTGAACAATTCTGAAATAATGTCATCTTCACTGCTCAACAGTTGAAGGAGTTTTTGTCCTGTCTATACCATGCTACCAGAACACCTTTTCCACAAAATAACTAAGGCATTTAAAAAAAACCTTTATTTTGCAGAAAACACACTGATCAAAATTAGAGAACAACAATGACTGTAGCACGGAAAAAGATTACAACAAAATTTTCTGAAGGTTACAACAATCAGCAATTAGTAGGAAGTGTACAGGCCTCTGTTCTGAATGACTTCAGCACATCTGCGGCCACAGGACAGCACTAGTCTCTCACACTGCTCTGGTGTGATTTTTGTCTACTCTTCTTCCAGTCTCCTCCACAGTTCGGGGACTGTAGTGGGTTTCTTGGCCATAACTTTGTCACCAAGGATTTTCCAGAGGTTCTCTATTGGGTTGAGATCAGGACTCTGGGCAGGCCATGTCATTATTTCAATGTTTTCAGTTTCAAGGAACTGCTTTACCCGTTTTTACCCGTTTTGTGTGACATAGAGCGTTGTCCTGCATGAACACTGCGGGCTGATTGGGTGATGAATGCAGGGAAGGAACCATATGTTGTTGAAGAAGGTTCTGATAAACATTTGCATTCACTCTGCCATGTAGCTGTATAAGAGGCCCAACTCCTGCTGCAGAACACATGCCCCAAACCATGACACTTCCTCCTCCACTTTTCACTGACTTCTTTACACACTTTGGGTTCAGTCTTTCTCCAGTTTGTCGCCGAACATAATGTTTCCCATTGGACCCAAATAAATTAAACTTGCTTTTATCACTGAAGTGAACTTTGGACCAGTTCTCCTCTGTCCACACAACATGCTTAGTCTAGCCTTTTAATTCTTTCTGCTAATGAGAGGTTTGGTCACTGCAGAGTGGGCTTTCAGTCCAAATGCTCTTAAACGTCGAGACACTGTATGACGAGACAGATCCTTACCCTGTTCAGCGCTGAACTGGTGAGCAATTCCAGCTGCAGTGTGGAAACGATTGCCCATTGAGATCCTCCGCAGTATCCTGTCCTCTCTTGTATTTGTCTTCCTTGGACGACCAGCCTTTTTGGCGGACTTGAATGAGTTTGTGATGTTGCAAAGATTCAATATTCTTGAAATCACAGATTTGGAACGACCAACTTGTCTTGCTATGGCTGATAGGGTCATCCCTTTGGCCTTCATCTGGACATGTGGCTTCAGTCACTTTAAAACGGCCCACCATCTTGCAGAGTCAGTGAAACTGGAAGTTAGGCTGCCAGTTAAATAGGGGTTGACAGATAATCAAGGAAATTAGCACCAGGTACCAGATTAACACCAATAACTGAAAGGTTTCTGAAAGTGTTCTCTAATTTTGATCAGTGTGTTTTCTGCAAAATAATGTTTTTTTTTTTTTTTAAAGTTAGTTAATTTGTGGAAAAGGTGTTCTGGTAGCATGGTATAGACAGGACAAAAACTCAACTGTTGAGCAGTGAAGATGACATTATTTCAGAATTGTGTATATATATATATATATATATATATATATATATATATATATATATATATATATATATATATATATATATATAGTGGTGCAAAAGATCACAAAACTTATGGTTCGAATAACATTATGGTTTCTAATCATTTGCTTAATAATTTGATTTAATTAATTTAAAGAAAAATTACAGCAAGGAAATTCTACTATACATGTGATTTCAATGATGTGGGTGGCTTTTCAAGTTCTTCTGCTCTTTTACTGGCCATTATTGTTGACTGATTAACATGGGCATTGCATCTTCAGCAAACTATTTGCGTTTTTTTTTGTAAGCCAGCTTCAGAAGAGGCTTCCTTCTGGGACGACGGCCATGCAAATCGACTTGTTGCAGTGTGAAGAGGACCTTCCGCTTCTGCAACCTCTAAAGCAATGCTGGCAGCACTCATGCGTCTGTTTTTTGAAGCAGCTTCTGCAACTGACGCACAGCAAGGGGCCGCAACTTCTTAGATTTGGCCCTTGTGAAGACTGTTCCGAGTGGAACCCCTCTTGGAAAACCTCTGTATGACCCTGCCCACTGTACTGTAACTTTTCACAAAATGTACTTATAGCATTGGCTATATTTGTGAAGAGCAACAATTAAAATCCTCAAATCCTCAGAGTTTCTTTCCCATGAGGTGCCACGTTGAACATCCAGTCGTCGGTATGAGATAATTCTACTCAAAGCACCACATTTTAACTGCTCTAATACTAGAGACACAAATGTGTATGGTCCTGTCAAGCAGACAAAAACATGATGAACAGGACATGTGGCTTTGCATGGTTATATAATGTACAGCTGTTACAGTGTGTACTCACTTCTGTTGGCAGCTATTTAGACAATAATGGCTGTATGTTGAGTTATTTTCACATACCATAGAGTTCAGTAAATCTGTACAGCTATACAAGGTGCACATTTAACACTCTTAACTATATCCAAGTATATCTTGGGTCGGCCTTGAAATTTTCAAGATGGCATTGAGCAAAAGTATTGGGTAATGAGTGCAGGTGGGAAGAAAATAAGGCTCCTCTGAAAGGTTTCTGGGCACAAGGTGCTGCAGAACTAGACATCCCAGAAGAACCACAAACTGCTGCTCCTTCAAATTCAGAGGAAAGTATTGTGGTGGTGTGGGCAGGAGTCAAAGAGCTCCTGCTAGAGCTGCATCCAGAACCTCCCACTCAATAGATACCTAAAGCAGTCATACGCTGCTAGATATAATCTTTATAGTCGGATAGGAACATCAGAGGATCCATCAGGAGCCATAAGAATAGAGGTCAGAAATAACATTTTAAACTAATTGTCTCTAAAATAGAGAGGAAATGAACGAATGAAAAATAAGTAAAGTAGCCCCTTAATGATATAACCTGAAATTATTTGCATTTTTTTTTTAGACAAAATTCTATGTAGCACGTGCATAGACAATGGAAAACTTTCTTTTATAGCTTTTTTTTACTGAGGAATTTTTGGTCACATGATGTCAGGGTAGAAGATAGATTGCTGGTCTCCTGCAGCAAGCAGATAAAATCTCTCAAAGGCCATCTAATCTTGAAAACAAGGCCTGATAAACATCAAGTGATGGAGCTTACTGAATACTCAGTCCAAAAATGTGTTAGGTTCGGTCTAGCCAGTGTCTCCACACTTCCATTTCAGTTTGAGAGCATGTCCACTATCGTGGGACGCATGTCCATGTAGGACACATGAATATTTTTTCACTGACTAATTTCCACATCTAATGCATTTAGTATTAACTAACAATGACTGTGGTAAACCTGAAGCACTATTTGAGTTCTATGTAGGTGATATGAAGCACAATTAAACTATCTGTTGACTTTCATGGTTTGGTAATGAAAGCATCAGTTTTAAATAGCTGCACTCAGCAAACATTTTATTAACTTCATGATAGAATATGAGGTTCTATCAAAAAGTTTAAGACTCACTCTGTTTACAAGAAAGTACTTTATTCATCAAAAAAGTCCCACTGAAGAGCAATTCAGCACTCCCAGTGTTCCTGCCACTCCTGGAATGTGTCCTGGAATTCTTCTTTTCGGAGCATGTCAAGCACCTTCTGGGATTCATGCTGGATCTCTGCAATGATGTCAAAACGGTGACCTTTGAGCTGGATCTTCATCTTCATTAAGAGGGCGAAGTCTGCAGGAGCCTCATCATGCACAAGTTGGTGAATGGTTTCAACATTTTTGGGGATTGAGCTCGTTATAGGTCTTCCTGATCTCTCGTCGGCTTCCAGCGATGTTCTTCCTCCGCTCTTGAAGCACGTGTGCCTCTAGAAACACCTCAAACAACTCGTTGCAGCATCGCCATATGTCATGTCAAACTTCTCTGTAGCAGATTTGCCCAGTTTAATGCAGAAGTTTACGTTTGCTCTTTTTTTAACTTGCTGTCCATGTTAAAATCGCAGACATGGTAACGCATGTTGTCAGAATAGCACCAGTTACACCATTAGTCTCAAAACTGTTTGGTGCCACGTTTCATGTGATACGTTATGTGTATATATATCTTGGGCCAGACTTGGAATTTTCGAGATTCCATTGGGAAAAATTATTTTTGTAATAAGTACAGGTAAGAAGAAAATAAGGCTCCTCTGCAACAATACATAACTTGGAATTTCTCAAATTTGGTGGAACAAGTCTAAGATTATAGAAAGATTTAAAGAACATCAGTATGTTGCCATTATTATTAACAGTTAAGAGGAAAAAACTTCTGAAACATTTCGGCATAAAAATGTTCGCCACACATTCATAATGACCAGTGAGGATAGTGGGTCTAGTAAATTTTCTTCTTAAATGTGAACCAGCTGGTCGGCCCTACAGGATCCAACTTGGTACAGATGGTTTTTTTTGCCCAGAAGGAACTAAGATCAGGCACAGTTAACATTTAAGAATAGCTAGAGAATAACAAGTGGTGGAGAAATGACTGCAGAAAGGCATCACATTTCACTAAATCTGTGTTAAAGCTGGCTTCGTGTGCATGGGTTCATTGGTGACTGGGAACAGTTGGAAACAACCGGTTGCTAGTGTCCATGGTCTAGTCCCAGGAGAGGTTTCGAGGCAGAATGATGCTGTGTGGTTCTCTGACCAGTGGATTTGACATGGTATTTTAACATTCACTATTTCCCTGGATGCAAGCTTGGGATCAGAAAGTTAGATTTGAAAATTTAGAATTTCTTTTTTTGAGTCCCAGATGCTTTTGCTGACCCTGAAGTGCAACAAATTCAAGAACTAGAGCAACTGGTGTAGCATTGTTAGCAATTTCAATAGTGAAATGTAGGTGGGACTTGGCTATTACCAATACTGTTAGTTCAATTATGTATGATCAAAACTACGTACAAAAAAGAAAACCAAGGATATAGACCGTTTTAGTGCCAACGTAATGCTTACATCTCGACGCTAGCTGTAAAACAAAAGGAAAACTGAAGGTGGCCTATAAAACCCTGCACAGAATCAAGTACACAAGGAACGCAAATATCATTGTGTTGTATTGTTGGTGTACAGGCTTGAATTTGAAATTTTATTATGTACCTGTTGCCTTTATTATACACCTGATGACAGCTGAGATTAAATGCAATAAAATGAGCAGGCTAGTGAGAAACTATTATCAAAAATGCTCGTGTTTGCAGCGCACATTTCATATTAGGTATCATTTCTCATGCATGCCCACCTAATCAGCAACTGGGGAACAAGTTAATTGAGTTATAATTAAATGTTGTAGCGTATGTAAGCTAACTGCTAGCTAACGACCAAAGACTAAACAAAAAGAAAATTGTGTGTTCTTAATTTCAACGGTTGCCATAAGTGTAATTGTAAAACGGGAGAGTTATGTGCTAATTATTTGCATTTGCTAATGTTTCCCATGGTTATTACCCAAACAAAAGGATTGCTTGATATTTAGATAGTAATCTCAGCTAACATTATCTTAAATTACATCAAATGATTTAATAGGAGAGGCTTTTATGGATTAAGACAGCCATACTTTGTCCCCTTTTGTGTTTTATGTGAAAACCACTCTTCTTAGGAATAAAATTTTTCAGTCAGGATTTTGGCCTCATCATAGCATAGAGACAGTGCTGGTTAAAGTGGTAAATGACCTGTTATTGGCCTCTGATCAGGGTTTTGTTTCAATTGACCTTAGTACAGCATTTGACGCCATTGATCATAGTATCCACCTTGCTAGACTAGAAAATGTCGGAATAAAGGGGCCCAGCTCTCTCCTGTCTTCGGTCTTATCTGACTCATTGCTATCAATTTTTTAAAGTAAAGTGAAGTTTGGTGTTCCGCAAGGATCTGTCTTAGGCCCACTGCTTTTCTCATTATATATGCTGCCTTTGGGTGAAATTATACATAAACAAGGTATTCGCTTCCAATGCTATGCTGATGCTACACAGTTGTATATTTTAGCAGATGAGAGAGATCAGCTTAACAATGTTGAGGAGTGTGTGTTAAGGAAATTGGACAGTGGATGCTTGAATTCTGCCCAAATCTGATAAGACGGCAGCTAGAAGTAAACTTTCAGATTACGTAGCATCTCTGGATGGTCTTTCTGTCTTAGTGTGTACAGCAGTCAAATACTTTGGTGTGATTATTGACCCTAGTCTTTACTTCGGGCTTAATGTGAATAACATCATTTAGCTGTAATAATACATCAACATTTTTTAGCTTTAATAAATGGACATTCAGTGCCACCTAGATGAAGATGAGGGTTCTCTTAAGTCTGGTTCCTCTCAAGGGATCTTCCTTATGCCATCTCTGGGAGATTTTCCTTGCCACATTCGCCAATGGTTTGCTCATTAGGGACAAACTTACAATTCTAAAGAACAATATTTTCAAAAATTCATTCTTTATGACCATGTTGTCTGTGTAAAGCTGCTTTGGGACAATGTTTATTGTTAATTGCTTTACAAATGAAAATGAATTTAATTAAAAGGTAGGTGAAATTATACTTTTTTATGTGGTTAAGTAAATTATACAATAGCCTTTAATTCATGTTTTATTTATTCTTTAAAAAAATCTCTATTTTTATAGTCCTGGACACTAAATAACCTTATAATGTCACATCAAATGAGATTTTGACCAGTCATTGATTAAAACTAGCTAACAAAACTTAATAGCTAGCATTAAGGAAGAAGTCAAGGACATTTTTCTGCTCTGCCCACAAAAAAAGTCACAATATATACTAACTGAGAAGGGATCTATAAAAAGCAACCTTTTGCTTATTATCTTTATTTTCAAAATCTGTAAATATATGATGAAAATTAAAAACCCAAGCAAAACAAATCTTTACATTTAATTCTCATCCTGATTAATTTTACAAGAATCTGAAAAAATGAGTATCAAAAGCCTTGCTTAAGAACCCAGTAGTGGCAGTTTGGCAGTGCTGGGATTTGAACCCACAACCTTTAAACCAGGATTTAAAATTCTTAACCACTGAGCTCCCACTTAAACAAAAAGCAAAAACTGCCCAACATATCACTGGTGTACCCTCAATCAAAGCCACACCACAAATGCTGTCTTCAAAAGCTGAGAAACATTATCAAAGTCAAATCTCACCCCAGCCATGAACTTTTCCATGGGCTTTTTTCCTTTTCTTTGTGGGAGATTGTGGTTGAAGCCTTTATGTTCATACCAGCAGACTCAGGAACAGTTACTTTCCCTCAGCTGTCAGCCTACTGAACTCTTTCAAGTTTTGTATATTTTTGTCTATAAGCTAAATGTATAGTTATGTTTGTCTGATTTTGAATAAACGATTATCTCTACATCTAAGTCAGCTTAACACTATTTAAAAAGACTGCACTGTACATTACATGTCTCTGTACTGTACACATACATTGTTTTCCATGATGCCTAATACTGTTGCTGCCTACTGCTGCACAAACAACATTCTACCTCATTTTGCCTTTTTGCATTGTTATGGTCACTTTTCAAATACCTTCACATTTGCACCTTATGCAGTATTATTTGTAATATATATTGCACCTTTGCACTTCCAAATCTGTTAATTGTATATACGTGTATATTCGTATTTTTAAATTAGATTTATTTATACACATGCTATATGCACTTCTGGTTAGTTGCTAACTGCATTTCATTGGCCCTGTACTTGTACTGTGCACAATGACAAAGTTTATCTTAACATTATCTAATCTAATCTAATCTAATCTATAGGTAATACTACTATGTGGGAAAACAGCATTGCAAAACCAAACCATGTTTTCCTCCGGTGGGTAACCAAACTGAAATCAACTTCTAATGAAGCCAAATAAGTAGAAAAACGTAATTTAATGCGTGACGCAAAAGAAAATTCTGATGATAAATTGCACAAGTCACATGCGTGCACAAATGTAACCCATTTATTGCAGTAGCTGTATACGTGTAGAGCGGCAACACGCAGTAATAGAATAATATCACTATAATTTCACACGTCCCCTAACCACACACACTGGCCCAGAAGCAATACACACCATCCCCTTTGCTCTTTTTTTTCCTGTTTGTTTTTTTTTTTTTTTTTTTGGGACATAAAATATGGAAGTGCTGTACAAAATTAACACGACATTCAGTGTGTACAAAATGAACGCTCTACAAATTAACTGAACTAAAATAAAAATAAAAAAAAACATACAAAAAAAACCACTATGAGAAATAAGTTTGTCTCGTTAAAGCTGTTTCTCATTTCACGTGCTGTTCATGCCTTAGAAAAAAGAAAAATGTTTTAATTATTTCATTTAATAAAAAAAAAGGAAAAGCGATCCTTGAATTTTCGGAACATGCTTTTAAGAGTATGTAGTTATTGTCCTTGTTTTTTTTTTGTTTTTGTTTTTTTTTGCTGTAGTGTTCAGGTTGAATGTTTCTGCATATGGAAAATAATATATTTTCAAACTGAATTGAAATTATTTATCTTTTTTTTTTTCTTTTTTACATTATTCCTAACTACAATTTGACTTTTTATGTCTTTGTTTTACTTTTTACAAAGGCACAGCACATGAAACCCAAAAATACACACAATTCTGCAGGCTGAAAAATAACATTCCTCTATAAGAAGAGATGTAAGAAGGAAAAAAAAAGAATCATCCGTTTTCAAGGCTGTATGTTCTATTTTGGATTTGAAGCACAGTTTGAATTTTGCATTACAATAGTGACCAATAGTGAAAGAAAAACATTTACAAATATATTGCTGTTGAATTGTAACATTGTGTAGTTCTTTTTAAGACATCAAGTTAGATTTTTTTTCTCCCACTTCCGTAAGTATAAACTGAGTGATTACAATAATATTATAATAGAAAATAGTTTTGAAAAAATAGTTGTTAAGTAAATGCAAATTGTATGAGTCACGTCATG
Source organism: Silurus meridionalis (assembly GCF_014805685.1). NCBI lineage: Eukaryota > Metazoa > Chordata > Actinopteri > Siluriformes > Siluridae > Silurus > Silurus meridionalis. Next base: position 29,831,125 of record NC_060884.1, read on the forward strand.
TGGTTTTGCTTCTACATACAGAATTTTTTGTATCGATGGTGGGAGGAAGTGTTTGTGTGTATGTTTGTACATTTTGTGTAGGTGTGTGTGTGTAATATACAGTCATCGTTCTATATAGACACAAACAGGAAATAAATAAATGCATATTTCCCAGCTAAAAACTAAAACTACCCCCTTTGCTGTGTTCCAGTTCTGTTTTAAATGCCCCATCATCTTCCCCTTGAATATTTCCCCCTTGCTGGAATCTCCCCCTGCAGTGAAATTAAAGGTAGTAGGGTTCGATTTGGGTTTAATATTCCCATTTCCTCCACCTGGTACAGAGCAGCTGAATGGGAATTGTTACACGAGTCTGTTAGCTAGTTGTCAGGCCATTTCAGCTCTCAGTCACACCACATTAGGGGGAAGTTAATGTTGGGAACATTCGAAACAGCAGTGGATTTTTTTTTTTTTTTTTAGGATCGATTTCCAATAAATTAATAATGAACGGCAAGTGCCATGGCCGTTAATCTAAACCATTACAAGTACATAAAATCGGTTAGTATTCATTTATATTTACAGACACGCCACCGATGACGAGACTAAAACGAGGTTTCCACTAACAGCGTATTAGCACAATGCTTTCTCCATTGTTGTTGTTTTTTTTTTTTCCTTCTCCGGTGTTTTCGATTAATAAAGTCCCCCCAAAAAAAAACAGCTCAATAAACAACCACGTCACGATATTGGTTTATATTGGTCAGCCATATTATTGTGTTTAAAACTGGTATACACTGGAAACGTCCCACGTCTTTTCTGTCTCTCACGAACATTCGAAGTCTCCATCCTAAGACGATACACACTTTTTTTTTTTTTTTTTTGTTTTTGTTTTCTATATGACAATTTGCATTAAATTAAATTCCAGACTTTTTTTTTTCTTTTCAAATCTTCAGAAAACAAAAGTCTCGAGACATCTCCGTGCAAAGTTCGATTTCGCATAGTAACGGTAAATAAGCACTTTTTGTCTAATCTGTACGGCGTACTATCACACGGCATTAGCATCCATCTAATAAAAGGACAGAAAATGAAAAAAAATTCAAAGGAAATGTTTTTTAGTGACATAAAATAGCAGTTATGGTGCAAAGGCTTTTAAAGCTGCTGCTCCTTTGGGTTCTCAGAGCTAGATGAGGCCTGATAGGATTTCAAACTGGCCAGTGGGATGTCGGTTATGTGACTGCTGACTCCTCCTACGCCGAAAGGCTTCCTGTCTCCGAAGTGCTCGTGGCTACTCTTCCAGCCGCGGTTCAGTGTATGACCGTTCAGCAGTTTGTCTTTCGTCCACTCATTTTGGCCGCCTCCGTAGGATGAAGCGGGAGATTTGGGCGGCATCCAGCAGTTATCCGAGTGGCCGAGTACAAGACACTCCTGTGTGCACATCTCTGTGGCTTCCATGAGACCCCTAGGTCCTAAAAGTCCATCTGTTGAGAGAACAAAAACGTTTTAGTTTTTATGTCAAATTTAAAGTCAAACAGGTTTGGGGGGAAGGTGGTCACTTAGTGGGGGAAAAAAAATGTTTTTTTTTTTTTTTGGGGGCTTCTATTCGGCATTATTTAAAGAATAACAGACAAAAGTATTGATATATAAGATGATATGATATGCTGCGTATACAGGATGTGCCATCTCTCTAGAACTTTGGTGTGAAAGAATCATCTGTTGCACCATCAAATCAAATCCAAAAGTGCAAAAAAAAAAAAAAAGTAAACCATCCCATTCTAAGCAACCACAGCAAATCATACGCATTTGTGAGCTCATCTATGTGGAACATTCTTCTTAGTGTGTTATGCCGCCTATGTGATGAAGCATAGAGTTGGCATGAAGATAGCAAAGGTCAAAGATGAGCTCAGAGTGATTAATAGAGTTGCTGTTAATTGTATTTATTTATTTAATCTTTTTTTTATTGATGTAAATGTTGCTTTAAACCAAGCTGCAACAACCATCAGTTTTATATTAGAACTTTGAGGTTAAGCAAGTTGGTGAAAACGAACTTAAATCCTCTCTCCCTTTTTCACCCAAGTGCTGATATTCAGTTAAGCAATCCCTCCGAATTGCATTAGATACTCGGCGCTTATCTCTGTTCCCCGCAACACTGCAGGTACGAATATGATTATAGAGCCAGGGCTGAGCTCGAGCTTCTCATTTAAATAAGAGCAACAGCATCTGAGAGATCTGTGCAGGTGGAATTAAACACAACGACCCACACCTCTGTGCCGAGGTATGAAGGAGGCGACGCAATAATGCAAGCAGAGGAAGTTAACAGTGGATTGCTTTATAGAGGGGAAAGAAAAATTCATGCACATTCACTCGCTGCTCTTGTAAAAAGAAAGGGTTAGAACGCGAACTAATAAACGAAAGGAGCTTAACATAGAGGAACATATGAACGTGTCATGGAACATGGCAGGCGAGAACAGTCGCAGAGACAGCAACAGAGGTCAAGCATAATGCAAGTTTAATGTGATGGAGAGTTAGGAATAGAGCGTTCCCGAAGTGTTTGCACTGCAGACGCAAGGTCAGGGTAATGCACACAAAATCTAGGCTTGGTTCAAAGCTATAACTACACTTTACACTGACCAGGCATAACTTTATGGCCACTGATCATACAATATTGTTTTGGTCCATTTTTGATAGATACTGACCACTGCAGACTAGGAACATCCCAAAGATCTGCAGTTTTGGAGATGCTCTGATCCAGATGTCTAACCTTCACGATTTGGCCCTTGTCAAACCTTACGCTTTTTCCTGCTTCTAACACATCGACTTTGAGGATGTTCACTTGCTGCTTAACATATCCCACAGAGTCGTCCCGCAGACACTCCTTTGTTATCTTTTCTGTGTGCTTAGGGTCATTGTCCTGTTGGAAGATGAACCGTTACCCCAGTCTAAAGTCCAGAGTGAACTGAAGCATGTTTTCATCAAGGATGTCTCTTGCTGCATTTACCTTTCATTTGATCCTGACCAGTCTCTCAGTTCATGCTGCTGAAAAAAAAAACATTCCTATAACACGATGCTGCCATCACCATGCTTCACTGTAGAGATGGTATTGGCCAGGTGATGAGTGGTGCCTGGTTTCCTCCAGACATGACGCTTGGCATTCAGGCCAAAGGGTTCAATCTTTGTTTCTCATGGTCTAAGAATCTTTAAGGTGCCTTTTGGCAAACTCCAGGCGGGCTGTGATGTGCCATTTACTAAGGAGTGGCCATAAAGGCCTGATTGGTGGAGTGCTGCAGAGATGGTTGTTTTTCTGGAAGGTTCTCCTCTCCACAGAGAAATGCTGGTTCTCTTTCAGAGTGACCATCAGGTTCTTGGTCACCTCCCTGATGAATGCCCTTCTCCCCGATCGCTCAGTTTGGCCGGGCTGCCTGCTCTAGGAATCCTGGTGGTTCCAAACTTCTTCAATTTACGGATGATGGAGGCCACTGTTCTGAATGGGACCTTTAATGCTGCAGAAATGTTTCTGTACCCTTCCCCAGATCTGTGCCTCGATCCAATCCTGTCTTTGAGGTCTACAGACAATTCCTTCGACTTTATGGCTTGGTTTGTGCTCTGACATGCACTGTTATCTGTGGGAGCTCATATAGACAGGCATGTGCCTTTCTAAATCATGTCCAACCAACTGAATTTACCACAGGACTCCAGTCAAGTTATAGAAACCTCAAGGATGATCAATGGAAACAGGATGTACATGAGCTGAATCTTTTCCATTTTATATTTTTATAATATAATTTTTCCAGCCACTCTTAGTGCCGGACCCAAGCCTGGATAAATGGGGAGGGTTGCGTTAGGAAGGGCATCCAGCGTAAAAACATGTGCCAAATCAAACATGCGGATGACCCGCTGTGGCTACCCCTAATGGGAGAAGCCCAAAGAAAGTAGTTACCAATGACAATAAAATCCAACTTCTTGCTGTTACAAGTCGACATCCTTTCCTTCTTATGGAGACTCCTTCCGTGTTTATTCAGAAAACAACACGTCAATAATAGTTTCTTTGTCTTCAACAAAACTTTGTAGTAGGCTTTTATTAGGTGTAACTGATGTAGATCGCCCACTGAACAAGTCACTCTGAATGAGCTGTTACTATAGAAACACTAATGTATACCATACAACACCACATATACTGTGATAGAGTGAGGTTTTGGTTCTCTTAGATTTCTTGATTGGTTGATTGTTTATACTCAAAGTGTGTTAAAAATAAGTTTGCTGTAAGAATAACATCCACTTTTCTGGGAAAATGTTACACTGGATTGTGTAGATTTGTGCTCATTCTGCTACAAGGGTAAATTCAGCTATTGATGTAGGTTAGCTGAGGAGGCCTAGGGTGCAGTCAGCGTTTACATTCATCCCAAAGATGTTTAAAAGAGTTGAGGACAGAGCTCTATAGCTCTATAGCTTCTACTTCATATGCAGAGGCATTGTCATGCTGGAACAAGTTTGTGTCTCCTAGTGCAAAGTGAAATTTCATCCAATAGTTAAATAGATATGAGTTGTTATTGAATTTGTGTATAAGCTAAATTGGTCATTTAGCTAATTTATTGGGTTTGACTGAGGGGTGCATAAGGCTAAAAATGGAAAAGTTTTTCTATTCATTGGTAAGGTGGAAAATGACTGCAGTCTATGTACAAAATGTGTGTAGATAAAAAAATATATAGTTATAAATACTAGATTAGATTTTAGTAAAACGATAAATACTTTTAATAACTCCTTCACAAGGTAGGCATAAAGGTCAGCACATTGAAATTTTGCCATAAAAAGCACAAAAACAACACTACAACTATAGTCATCCTGATTGAAAGGAATTTCGAATAAGAAAGGAATAAAAGCAGTCTCCTTTCTTCCATTTCCTTTTCTATATGGTGTTTACAAGCATGTGATGTGAATGATTTATTCCTTCATGAATAAAAATCATTCAGCAAGGCAGTGACCTACAGAAAGCTGGGCAAATAATGTACACGTGGCTTTTGTTGTGTAAAATATTCCTAGCCGTACTTTAGCTACGACCGTCCTTGTGAATATTTATGAGTTCAGAGGAAAAGAGAGATCTTACTCTGGAAAAATGACTTGCACATTGATGGATCTGCAGAAAAAAAGGTGATATTTGTTTTTGAAATCTGATGCAGTTTGGATTTGGGACTCACCCGAGTTCGGATCAGAGTTTCCATCTGCCTCAGTTCTTTTGTCTTGCTCATAGAACTCCTCCTGTGCCAGTGGGAGGGGCTTGGAAAGCAAAGCCCCACCCCCTACAGACTCAGGCTCGCCCAAACCGCTGTCACTGCAACTCTCCTGAGAGCCATCGGGAAGGTGGAAGGTCACGCGCCGCTGAGACTGTAAGGGCAAAGACATGAGACACACCTGCATTAGTGCAATCTATCAAATATTTAAAATTTTTGTTCACATAAATGAAGAAAAAAAATCTACACACAGTTCTTGTTTTGAATGGGACAAGGAGTCACAAAAAAATGTGTAAACAGTGCGTAAATGTATATCATACAGTGTCTTGAGAGCCAGGAAATAAATCGGTGCCTGTCAGAAGCCAAGAGAGTTTCACTTAGCCTGTGTGCCTTTACTTATTTCATATTTTTATCTTTTGAGTTTGTCAATGCTGTGAAGAAAACATGAAAAAAAAAAAAAAAACCCACGCAGCTGCTCTTTTTCGCATAACTGCTTCTGGCGTAATCAGTTCTTTCAGTGGTATCATACACTTATAGCGAGAATACAAAACTACCTGAGAAAGGAAGCGTACACTGCTGACACTGTTTATATGGGGTGACGTGATGGCGTCAGCAATGTAACTGACAAACCAAAACTCTGTATGTTTAGTAACAGTATTAGTCTTGTAAAAGTCACTTGGAATACAAACTCATACGCAACAAAGCAGAGTTTCTATGGAATAAAGAGATCTGTATAATTAGAAAAGACTGATCAAAACCAATCAATAAACAGAATGATAGAAAAAATATTTCAAGGCATACAATTGTATCTTTTTTCTTCTTTTTTTGATGCATTACATTTTCCCTTCATTAGAAGTAGGAGACACAGAAGAGACAGAAGAGTGGAGTTTTTAACAGGATACGGGACTAAATGTGAAATGGGATATTAAAAAGCACATAATCTTATGGTCAGGTATCTACAAATTGATTGACTGATAGATAGATAGATAGATAGATAGATAGATAGATAGATAGATAGATAGATAGATAGATAGATAGATAGATAGATAGATAGATAGATATTGCATATTACAGGTACACAGCAAATATTTGCTAATTTATCTGCACTTGTAAATTGGCTAGTGTTCCTTTTTGCATTTCTGGTAGATGCTAAACTGCATTTTGTTGTTATGTACCTGTATTATTGGGTGATATCCAATGTCCATCATTATAGTTGCAACACTGTTGCTTATCAACTGTTCACTTCAATTTCCAGCTGTCCTTTGACATGCTCTATATAGAGTCCTAAACTGATTTTCTAACAGAACTTTTAACTCAAAGAAAAACGGTAAGATTTTTTTAACACTGTAAAGCTTTTCTCCTCCTTCTTGTTTCCTTTAGTGTAATAAATCATCCTCAATTCAGACGAGACCCAGACATTAAAAATTCAATTACAAACAGTCGAAAAATAGTCTGGACATCCAGTGTGTGTGTGTGTGTTTGGTACAACAGTAGCTGCAGTTAAAGCACTCATTCAAATACATTATTATTTCCACTGGAGCCACACAAACATCTGTACAGAGATGTTTATGCAATAATTCTGGAAGGAGTCTCCAGTGGTAATGGGAAAGAGGTAAAGCTGTAACTTTTCTAAGTTTTCCCACATCATCAGGACAGGGAGGTTCACACTTGACTGCTTCTCTTTAGTCTGAGAGAAAGCTGTGAGCGGATAGTGAGAGAACAGTTTAAAGGTGTCAGAGATTCGCCCTTTTCTCGATCTGTTTGTTGCCTTCCATTTACTGCTACATTCATAGCCATGTGCTTGATTTGGATTCATGTAACATCCCCACCACTCTTGTCATTATTTCATGTCTTCATGTCAGCTGTTCTCACTTCCTGGTTTGATTCGTTCATGTATATTTACTCCTGTGTGTGTTGTTGGTGTCAAGTAATTCATTCAGTTCAGTGTGTATTGTTCATTGTTTCATGCTTCTCATTTACCTTTTTTTAAATTAAATCTTGTATTGATTTCTCGTTTCTCATTCTCGCCTCACTTATTTTTCAATATTGTCAAATGCCCAGTTCTGCTTAATCTATGTTTCTGATTCTGACGGTCTTCTTACACAGCTTCTCTAATGTGATAAACTTTCATTAAATGACCAAAGGATAGAAAGAACCTACTTATTGCATGTTTTTTACCCTGTTTGCATTTGCAATCATGGCATTTGGCAGAAGCCCTTATCCAAAGTGAGCAACAACTGTATCATTTACAAGTTACACTTAGTTTTCCAACTAAGAAGTTAAGTGAAATCTTGGTGGTGCTGAGATTTGAACTCACAACCTTCAGATAAGCAGTATAATGCCGTAACAACTGAGCTACCAAATGTAACTAAGCAACCAATGAACCAAATGTAATAATAAATGGATAATAAGTACATGCTGTTCGTTAATTAATGTAAAATTTGTACAGCACTTGGTAAGTTTGTGTGGTCTAAAAGGAATATCTTATCTACAGTGACTTGCAATTATAATTGAGGTAAAGATAAGGTCTTGCTTAAGAGCCCATCTATAGAAGCTGAATGGTGCTGGGATTTCAACTCAAGACCTCCTGAGCTAATGTTCTAACCACTGTGCCACCACTTTCATATGATGGTTGGTGTGTTATTGGAAAATAATTACATTTCCATAAGAACGCATCACTAAGTGTTTTACTCTTTACATACAGAATGTCATTGCATAATTAATTTCTTTCTTTCAGTAGTAAGTGTGTGAGGAATTACAAAAGACAGTCACATTTTAAATTTATACAAATGTAACGAGAAATAAAAAATGCAATATTTTGCTCAAGGAAAGCGAAATCAAAAGGGTTTGTTATGAGCCTGAGCGCTTTTTCTGATCCATTTCATTCATGACATTTTTTCTATCACTCCTGTGTCACTGAATTTTATTTTTTGACATGATCTCCTCTGTAATTATGATCAAAAGCAAAGGTCAGCTCATCTCATCGCCATGCAAACGACTCGCTTCCAGAATGCAAGTGACATTCAATTAGAGCAAAATGAGAAGCAGAAGTCAGAGTGTGTGACACCATGTTTCAAACAGACTTCAATGACTCATTCGCACACGCGTACACGCACACATACACACACATACACACATTAGCAATTTTGCAGTGATATAAATATATAAGCATTATATCATACAAAAATTATTATTTTTTACCAAAACACTACCTCTGCAAAACATTGATATAATTCATATTAAAGTAATTATATTAAACGTATATGTGAAAATCAAACGTGAAGATAAATAATCATTATTTTTTACATATTTTTCAAATAGTTTAAAGGATATTGTATAAAAAGTATGTGAAAAAAAATGTATAATGTAAAAACAGCATATGTGGAAATGTATCAATTCTGTAAAATGAATACCTGAATAAATAAATAAATTATATTCATTTCATGTAAAACAATAATAATGTACTAATCATGTAAAAAAAAAAAAATCATGAAAATACAAAATGTAATTACAAATTAAATAATGTACAAATCACATGTGAAACTAGAATTAGTAGTTTTGAATATTAGAAAAATTACATGAATAGAAATGTAACTGATACAAATGATATGCAAAGATAAAAAAATCACAAGTAAATGAAAAAAAAAAAATTATATATATATATATATATATATATATATATATATATATATATATATATATATATATATATATATATAAATGACCAAAATATATCCAGTGTTAATAAAATGTTAAAAAATCCAAATCATGATTCTATTTATTTCTGTTGAATCAAACAGCATCTACATTTGCAATGGTAATCAAACTAATATGAATGAATATATATATATATATATATATATATATATATATATATATATATATGTATGTATGTGTGTGTGTGTGTGTGTGTGTAGGTGTATGTAGGTGAGGTGAGGAGGCCTGGGGTCAGATTCAGATCATCCCAAAGCTTGTCAAAAGGGTTGCAAGGGTTGCAAGAAGGTTTCAAGATCTTGTTCTCCAAACCATGTTAAGTAGATCTTAATGGAGCTGGCTTTGTGCACAGGAGTATTGTCATGCTGGATCAGGTTTGGGTCTTCCAGTTCAAGTAAAGGGAGAATCACCATATCAAAAGACATTCTATTAAATTGTGTGCCTGGACATCACATGTGTAAATTAAATGCGATCATTTACATAGAACTTTTCTGATCCAGTTTATTTAGGCTTTGCTTAAACTCTGTGTTTAGATTGGATCTCACTTCTCTGACTCATTTTATTAAATGACAACAGCATTAGTGATGTAGCAAATCTCAGTACAAAGTGTGAAGAAAAAAAACTTAATAGGAAATGTGTTTTTGTTGTATAAATATATTTTACCAGGCCTCACTTTTGCCTTTCCACCATGACACTAATACTCATCAAACAGACTGATGTTTGCTTTAGTGGGGCAGGAAAAGGGAAACTGCTAACGAGTTAGCGAGCTGATACGATTCTGTGTCGACTTTGAAGGAAATTGCGTCCAAATGCAGTTTTTTAAAGCCTGGGAAGATTTTACAGCTCCTGCTGCTTCTATTTGAATGGATTTCGAAGGATTTGTCTAACAGTAATCAAACCTTAAAGCACTTCAGATGGAAGTAATCTGCATTATGACTCAGTGTCTGCAGACATGTTTACATATGTACCGGTGTGTGTTTGAATGTTATTCACAGCAGTATTAGCATAATTCCAGGTGTAATCAGTGCCATATGAGCCTCATTACTACCGAGCGAAATACTTACCCTGCACAACACAGAGTTAGGCTTCTCAAAGTTGATTATTTTTCAATAACGGCACCTCACCGAGTGTTTTTCTTCTCTTTTCCCAAACAATTTGGCAATAGTTATTTGTTTTATGAATCACAGAATGATAATCTGTACATTTTGTCTATATCTAGTTATCTTTAGATGTTATAAAGCAAACATAAAAAGTTAGGGTGTAACATCTATTTGTGCCTGTTAATCAGGGTGACAATAGTTTGCCACTGTCTGCATATGAGCAGCTGTTTGGAAACGTGTCAGCATATAGGTACAGCATTTTCCAATCAAGCTCGATTGGAAAATGCTGTACCTATATTTTACACCTATTAGGTGGGAATTGGAAAAAACCAATAAAGTGGAAATGTTCAAAAACCTTTGGTTTCTCTTATTGATTTATAGCTACTATAGGAGTAGTGGTGGTTATTGATTTAACGCTGTCCACTCTGGAGGTGCTGCAACATGGATGACGCTGCACTCTGACCCCAACTTTCTACCAAGCTGTCTCTTGTGAGTAAATCACTTTCAGGCCAATCTGATTGGAAAATTCAACAGCACTGTGGTTGGTTCTCCAGTTTTGGAGACACATGGGAGATTTTAAAAACAATAACCGTAATCAAACACAACTGAATGTGCCAAAACTTTGGACCTGTTTTCACACTGTATCGCCAAAAAAACAAACTTTGGTGAAACACAGTCCAATTGAAAGAGTGTACAGATAAAGAAAAAGGGATGCCGCCTTTGCCAAATCCGGCTCTGTGAAGTTTGAGATTAAACGATGTTCATTTCTTCTATAGAGAAATTCAAGTGCTTATTTACAAGCCTCGCCGACTTTGAAAGCTTTGAATGTTAAGGAGCCAGACTTCATCATGGCGCTAGTCACAAATGTCAAAGCATTCACACTAATACGCTTTAGCTCAGAGTCACGGTCTGAATGGAGCTTAAACGCATCTCAAACATCATTTCAATGGTGCTGTAAGTGTTGCTTAAAAAGCCAAGCTGTGGATATTTCCCCTTATTGCCAAAACACATCTCCAGAAATGGTTTGCTTTAATTTATTTATCCCACACATGGCTTTCAGAGTGCCGTTTCCTTAAACTCCGGGGGCTGAAGAAGAAAAAAAATGCTCCCTGCAGAGCTGGTCCATAGGAACGGATAGAAAACATTTTCTGTTTCACATCCCTCATTGGTTCTGTAATATACGATGTCGGTTTTGCGTGTTTGTAAGCTGTTTTTTTTTAATGTAGCTATTTTTTTTTCTAAAGATTACAGTTGTATTAGGACTCAGTGGTGCTGCAAGTGTTAGCATGCAGCTCTATTTCACTGTGAATAAGCATGCATAATCTTACACTTTTAATCCTTCACTCATGAGGGGCACCTAGTTAACAACCTCATAAACACCTCCACTGACTAACGCAGCAAGAGAAAAACACTCATTTCCCAAAGCTGAGTTGAATTTCCATGCTTTACCATGGCTAGTTCACACTACGGAGCATTTTTTGTCCATTTCACATTGAGAGCCATCTGTTGCCTTGTACAATTAGTACTGACCCTTAAAATCCCACCCGCAACCCATCTATTAATGGACTATGAGCAGCAGTTTGAAAAATATGGTTGGGTTGAATGGCTTCAAGTATCGTGGAGGAAGTATGTGCTAGCTTTTGCTAGCTTGCTAGGCGTTATCTGATAAGCTAGAGCTGGCTGGTGGTTGGGACTGTCAGCGGATCATATTGGAAAGTGGATGATTAATGGACTCATGACTATAAGGAATACAGTGCCTTGTAAATATCTTCAACCACCTTAAATCCTTTAACCTAAAATTGGAATGCATTTGATGGTTTAGCTTTCAATATTGAAAAATTTGAATTAAAAACATAATTAAATAAAAAGCAGAAATTTGGTGCTTGTTTGTGTATCAATCCCATAGGTCTATACTTAGTAACCATTTTGGCTGCTCATAAATTCTTCTGGGCTCTGGCTTTATCAGCTCTGCACATCTGGATCTTGATACTTAACCCATTCTTTATTGAAACGTTTCTGATGCTTTGCCATAAAAACATAAATCTTCCAACAGAGTTTCAATTACATTGAGAGTTTAGATTCTAACACAATAAGGTTATTGGTGTTCAACCACACTATTGTAGTTTTGGTCATATGCTTGGGTTTGTTGTTTTGTTGAAGGTGAACATTTGTTCCAGTCAGAGGTGGGAAGTAACGGAGTACAAATACTTCGTTACTGTACTTAAGTAGATTTTTCTGGTATCAGTACTTTACTCGACTATTTATTTTTCAGACAACTTTTTACTTTTACTCATTACATTTTTACACAAATATCTGTACTTTTTACTTCTTACATTTTCAAAACACGCTCGTTACTTTAGTTTTAATTCACTGATTTGGTGAAATATACAGTACAGACCAAAAGTTTGGACACACCTTCTCATTCAAAGAGTTTTCTTTATTTTCATGACTATGAAAATTGTAGAGTCACACTGAAGGCATCAAGGGCTATTTGACCAAGAAGGAGAGTGATGGGGTGCTGCGCCAGATGACCTGGCCTCCACAGTCACCGGACCTGAACCCAATCGAGATGGTTTAGGGGTGAGCTGGACCGCAGAATGAAAGCAAAAGGGCCAACAAGTGCCAAGCATCTCTCAGGGAACTCCTTCAAGACTGTTGGAAGACCATTTCAGGTGACTACCTCTTGAAGCTCATCAAAAGAATGCCAAGAGTGTGCAAAGCAGTAATCAAAGCAAAAGGTGGCTACTTTGAAGAACCTAGAATATGACATTTTTCAGTTGTTTCACACTTTTTTGTTATGTATATAATTCCATATATAATTCCACATGTGTTAATTCATAGTTTTGATGCCTTCAGTGTGAATCTACAATTTTCATAGTCATGAAAATAAAGAAAACTCTTAGAATGAGAAGGTGTGTCCAAACTTTTGGTCTGTACTGTATATTTTTTATTTTCACTGCGCGCCGATTTCAGCCGAACAACCGATTTCCTGTTACTGCGCGTCTTTTTCAATCCGCTGGTGTATAAAGTCCTGACGCACTCTTTACGAAGATGAGAATCAGCAGGGCAGAAGGCAGTAAGAAGTTTGGGGTTAATGTGGATGAGACAGAGGGAGTCAGTGATCAAACATGACTGAAAACATACACATTCATGATCATCATCATCTTTTCTCTGCTTGTGTTCTATATGTGGATCTTCAGCCTGAATACGTTCATTAGGTAACTATATTTTTAATTCGTTTTGTTTTTATATATATATATATATATATATATATATATATATATATATATATATATATATATTTGGCAGTCAAAATTAAAATTATTGTAAACGGCACTAGATGTTATTATCACGCTATCAATTCAGTGCGCATTTCTGTTTTTACCATTTTTATAAAAAAGTATAAATGCATAAATAAATGAATAAATATAAAAGACGCGAAATTAAAACCTCCAGCAAAACATACACTTATTCACGACGTCCCTTCTTTACTTGGATATAAAATAAAAAAATAAACTCCAATAACAATATTTTTAATCAGTAAACTTTTGTTTTATTTTTGCACAAAGTCTCAAATCAAACACCAAATCCGCCATGTTTTACACAATTTATCCTCTGGGTGGCGTTTTGTGGGTTTTTCCCTCATAATGGTGACACGAACATAAATTACCGTCTTTATAGATCGTACAGATAAAAACAATACATCATTCAAATCTGTAAAATCTATATGATTATATATATAAAAGCTTGACTTGAAGAGGTGCACTTTCTCCGGTATCACCTCATTAACTGTCAGTGTGGAAATATAGCAAAGGCTCTTAATGATGTCCACACGTCTCTGCACTGCTATAGCCTTTATATTTAATCACTGTACATATGCTCACATAAATCACATGCTGTACATATGATACATATTTATCTGCACTATTTGCACGATTGCTTTTTGGCTTTCTGGTAGATGCCAAACTGCATTTCGTTGCTGTGTACCTGTACTATGCAATAACAATGTTCTATCTATCTATCTATCTATCTATCTATCTATCTATCTATCTATCTATCTATCTATCTATCTATCTATCTATCTATCTATCTATCTATATATTTATCTATCTATCTATCTGTCTGTCTGTCTGTCTGTCTGTCTGTCAAATATTAATATGATGTGAGGTCCAGTTAACAGCTAAAACAGGTAGAAGTAATAACTACTTTTTACTTAAGTACATGTCAGAGCCAAGACTTCTTTACTTTCACTTAAGTAAAAAGGTATAATCAGTACTTTAACTTTTACCCGAGTATTTTAAAACATGAGTATCTGTACTTCTACTTAAGTAATGGATGTGTGTACTTTTGCCACCTCTGGTTCCAGTTTAAGATTTTGTGCAGATTTTCTGCTAGCCCAGTTTTTGGGTTCATGTTTTGAATTATTTTCCCCCTCAATGTTGCCAAATCACCCAGTTTATAAATTCCTTTCCACTATGCTTGACAACAGGGATATTATTCTCAAAACGATGCAAATATAGAAGAAGCTGAACTAAAGCAATGGAGTTGCTGAATCAAATGGAGTGTATACAGTATGCATTGATATACACATGTGAGTTAGATGAAGTGGTGGAGAGTGAACCTAATAATGAACGATTAGTGATTGGGGCAGACGTCATTGGGCATGTTGGTAAAGGGAACAGGGATAATGAGGAGGTGATGGGTAGGATTGGCTTTAAGGAGAGGAATGTGGAAGGGCAAATGGTGGAAGATATTGCTAAAAGGATGAAAATGGCAGTGGTAAATACGTATTTTAAAAAGAAGGAGAAGTGGAGGAAGGTGTACACAGGTGGAATTAATCCAATGCAAGAGATGCAACCTGAAGTACATGTGTGTAAATGAGAGGAAGGGCAGTGGAGTGGTGCGGTTACAGGGAGAAGAGGTGGAGAAGGTGGAGGAGTTCAGGTACCTGGGGTCAACAGTGCAAAGTAATTAGAGAAGTAAAGAAAAGAGTGCAGGCAGGGTGGAGTGGGTGGAGAAAAGTGATAGCAGGAGAGATTTGTGATAGAAGAGTATCTGTGACAGTGAAAGGGAAAGTTTATAGGACTGTGGTGAGACCTGCGATGTTGTATGGTTTAAAGACAGTGGCATTGAGTAAAAGACAGGAGGTGGAGCTGGAGGTAGCAGAGCTGAAGATGAGGTTTTCGTTGGGAGTGACGAGGATGGACAAGATTAGAAATGAGTTTATTAGAGGGACAGCGCATGTAGGATGTTTTGGAGACAAGGTGCGGTGAGGCGGGATTGAGATGGTCTGGACATGTGCAGAGGAGGGGCATGGGGTACATCGGTAGGAGAATGCTGAGGATGGAGCCACCTGGATGGCGGAAAAGAGAAAGGCCAAAAAGGTTTATAAATGCGGTGAGGAAAGACATGCAGGTAGTTGGATTGAAAGCGGCAGATGTAGAGGACAGGGGGGTATGGACACTGATTTTCCGCTGTGGCGACAACTAACAGGAGCAGTTGAAAGAAGAAGAAGAAGAAAAAAAAAAGAAAAAGACAAATGTATATACAAATGTAGAAGCAGAATAAAAGTGTAAAGGTATTTATATCTGTGAAATTCATTCCCTTTAACAAACAAACAAACAAAAAAGATTCTTGCACGTGTGTGGTAGAAAGGAGTTTATT
The DNA here is from genome assembly GCF_014805685.1 of Silurus meridionalis. Lineage (NCBI taxonomy): Eukaryota > Metazoa > Chordata > Actinopteri > Siluriformes > Siluridae > Silurus > Silurus meridionalis. The sequence continues at coordinate 29,846,798 of NC_060884.1, forward strand.
TTGATCAGCTCCTATTAGGTCTGATGAGTTGCTGTCAGCACTGTGTGAAGTTTACTCCATTGTACTAAATCACAGCCAGAGGATTTGGTGTTAAGCTCGCTAATTTTGTCGAGTGTAGGGTGTTAATGAGCCAATCTAGAACGAAACAGATCTCGGAAACCCCTCTAGCGTTTTGCTACAATGCATTAACCACACGCTACAAGCTGCGTCCAAAAAAAGTCCAAAAGTAATCGTTCATGACCTAACACTAATTTAATCTTGGCAAATGGTTCTAAGTCGGATCTCACCATGTCATTCTGATTAGAGTTAATACTAGAATTAGCATGCACTACCCTTTATCCACAGGCACATTATTCAGACTGAAATGTTGCACACACGTGAATGTATTTAAAACAAACAAAAAAAAAATCAGACCGTGAAATATTGCTACAAATCTTTTTCAGGAAGAGAATGCTTAAATGTCTCTACACGCAACATCTAACCATGGCCTGGAGTAAACACACGTTAATCTTTTGTTTGTCAGCGTTTCATGCATATTTCACGCTTGCCCTGGTCTGCATATGGAGATCGCCTCAGAGCTATTCGCAAGTGTTCCCTTTCTCCCTTTTTCATTTTTTTCTGAGAAGTAAATGTTTGCGGAACAGAAACATCAATCCAACTAAACCTATTTATTTTACCCTACAATAATTTCGTGCTTCGAAAATGTAACTGCTGCCTTTGTCGCTCCTGGTGCAGATATTTGACTCAGTTCCTTATATGAATATGGAGAAAGGCCCAACCACTGGATTATGGCCCAGTACCGTGCTGCAAAAGAATTCCAAGAGGGTCACAAGAACATTCTGGGGAAACATGTCTATAGATGTGACACTGTATTATTTACTGTGTGTTTTGATTTTAAAGGGACAAAGCCAAAATTTTATAAGGCACAAGTTCAGGAAACATCATTTACACATTCAACAGGCTCAGGAGAGTTAAACAAGCATTCCTCCAAAGTTTTTTTAGTGGCCAGGAAAGAAAAGAGAGAAATTACTGTATAATAATTGAGAGACTACTTCTGAAGAGAAAAGAAGACAGTCTTTTTAACCTAAAATATGATGATTTGCATCACAAAATATGTTGTGTAAGGTTTTTGGAGGCAATGTTTGTAATATGAAGAAATGCATTAACTAATGATTGAATGTTCGCAGGTTGAAGCTAAGCATCTAGCATTAGCAACAACTCCCAAAAAACATGCATATTTTTAACCCAAAACTGGCCCATTGTGTACAAAATGTTGGCTATAAACCATAAAGTTTCTGCATTGCACATGATCAAAAACCACCTTGGTTACAAAGCTCCTGGCTTTTGCAATTATTTTATTTTGACCCTGGATCCATGGTATCTACAGCATCTCTTAAATCCATGCAGCAAAAAAGACTTGGGTGGGTGGGAAAAAAAAAAAAAACTGTATTCAGCAGTGTGCATCTCTAGAAAGTTTCTTCAACAGGGCAAATTTGGAGAGCCAGCCAGGAGTAAGAATGCACCTATATTATTTGTATATATTGAAGTAGAATTGCATTTTGACATTTCAGACCAAACAACTTTCACAAAGCAATGCCGAAATATAATATTGAGCTGTCCAATGTTCACTTTTTACATTTTATAAGGTGTTTACAAAACAGAAAATATAACTGTCAACTCAAAACCTGACATGGGTATAACTTTTTGGACAACACAGAAAATATGCAATGAAGAAATTCACTGTAGTGCATTTTTTCTTATTTATATTTTCTTATTTTTTTTCTTCTTCTACCTAAAGGAACTTTGTGGAAAGTACCATTCACCCTGTTGATCTTCGTACATGTTCTCATAGATTGGCTAATGTTGCCATATGGGTATATGGGTTTCCCCTAACTGTTACTACAAAGTTGGAGGCCACAATTGTACAGGATGTCTTTGGAAGCGGAAGTATTGCATATTCAATTTACTCGAACTAGGTGACCCAAACCTGTTCCATCTTGACAATGTTACTGTGCACAAAATCAGCTCAATAAAGATATGGTTTGCCTAGGTTGGAGTATAAGATCTTAAGTGGCCTGTTGAACAACTTTAGGGTGTATGTAAGTGTGTACATCCCAGGCCTCTTTATCCGATATCAGGACCTGACTTTACTTATGCCAATATACCTGAATCTCTATAACCACATGCTGAAATCTAGTAAAACACCTTCCCAGAAGAGTGGATGTTATTGTATCTGTAAATTGAGACCAAATGTAGAAAACGATGTTCAAAAAGCACATACTAATCTTAAGTTTAGGTGTCCACAAACTTTAGTCCATAGAGTGCACTTTAGAAGTAATATGTTTTTTATTTACATTGATCTTGTATGTGTGTCCAGATATGTTTATAAATGTAGAATCAGTTTTAGTATGCTTTCTTAACCCTCTTGACTTTGCATTTCTTTTGACCTATCCTTCCTCTTCCTTTTCCTTTTCCTCCCCCTTTTCTGCTAATAAATAGCTCCCTAAGTGATATGCACTATATATTTATAACAAAGCCTACAGAAGAGCAAATGCTGGGTCAGTGTCTTCCTCAGAGCTTCATCGTTTACCTGAGGCATTCAGGTCCACTTCCTGTGCAGCTAAAGCACAGCAAACAGCCAGAGAACTAGTGAACCTAAAGACTCTGGTTGGAGGTCGTTACGTATTTGCAGTATCGTGAAGAAAAAGTCCTTATTCACACACTTTATCAGAACACGACCAGGCTTGACTGGCTCAGCTAGATTCAAACAGTTCTGACTGCAAAGGGCAGAAAGACAGACGGCTAATGGAAGTAGACTGAACATGTGAGGAGGTTTGAAGATAGAGCGAGAGAAAGCAGGACAGAGAAAGAGATGGAGAGAAAGAAAGAGAGGTGAAAATCATGCTGACACAGTGGATGACACATCCGCCAAATGTCACTGTCTGTCAAACAGCAAGGGGGGTAGGGGGCACGAGAGATGAAAAACAAAATGGCGAGGGAAATTAATAGAAAAAAGACACAAAAAACATCAAGATGATGAGTAAAGTAGGCTCATTGCACTTGGCTTACAAATAAATCGCACTCACATGGCCACACACTTGGATGCAACCCGGTAAAATAACCAGACCGCCTATTGAAAATGGTAAATGATTAGCACGGGTGAGCTTTTTGTGGTCTCTCCGGGTGTTTGAAGGATTAATGCGAAAACCATTCGCTTATAGAAAACCATTTCCTATGTCTCTGTCTTGTCCTTGAGAGAAAAAGAAGAAGACGGAAAAAAGATCCACTGTATTGAAAGGAAGCTCAATTCTATTGCTATTGGCAACCAAACATTACTGCACATCACTAGCAGAGTTGTACAGGATTAGCATTGACATCTTGAAGGGTGGTGCACTCGTGCCTGGCATATTCGATTACTTCCTTGCTTTTAACTCCATATACTGTACAGAATTCTGGATCTCGATATATGATCTTTCTGAAGCATGGCTGAAGTTTCTGGAGTATTATTGGACATGTCGAGAAAGAAATTGGTTTTGCTCTTGTTATGGTAAAAAAAAAAAAAGTGTGTGTAATTATATATATATATATATATATATATATATATATATATATATATATATATATATATATATTCATTTATTTATTTATTTACTACTTTAAATTAATAATACAATATTAAAATAGATATTTTTCAAACATTTTTATGTTATTTATTAGAACAAACTCAAAATGTTTGAAATGTTATTCCGAACTATCAAGCCACTCTCGCAAGTTACTCTTAGTCCGGTTCCAAATGAAAAAGTTGCAAACTATCGAGGCCATGAGTGAAGGTCATGAGTAGTGAGGTTCCACTGAAGGCACACAACTATATCAGGTGTCTTTGGATTCAGTAGCATGACATTTTCCTTTCACCTGAAGTAGGTGACCCAAACCTGTTTCAGCATGATGATGCCCCTGTGTACAACTCCATTAAGATCTGCTTTGCATGGGTTGGAGTGGAAGAGCTCCGGCTATAGAGCTCTGACCTCAACCATAATGAACATCTTTCTGGATGAATGTGTACACTGACTGCATCCCAGGCGTTACTAACGCTCTTTTGTCTGAATAAGCACGAACCTCCACAGGCACACTCTAAAATCTAGTTACCAGAAAATTAAAGAGAATTATAAGAGTGTCCTCAAACATTTGGCAATATAGTTTATATATTAATTAATAATAATATAAATAATAGTACTATATGTAATATTTATTGTATTATTATAAATAATGTATTAATATATAAATCTATTGTATTGATGAGATAATTGTAAGTCGCTCTGAATAAGGACAGGCTGCAAAATGTGATGGGTGTAAATAGATGGGTGTGGTTACAATCTCCCCTAGCAAGACTAGCCTATCTTGGGGGTGTGTGAGCTTATTTATATGGAATAGTTGCTTTCTCTTTGAGTGTGTTATCTGTCGGAGGAATTATGTGTTAGCCATCACTTTCCCAGGATTGTAACTGTCAAGTGATTGGAGAGAGATAGTTGGTGGGTGGGGATTGACAGATGAACAAATTAGGGTGAAAATAAATGGGAGAGGAGCGCAGGAGGTGGAACTATGTATAGTTTGTTTTATGTTGTTTTCAACTTAAGTTTTGACTTGTTTGTCAAAAAGCATTTAAAACTTCTTTTTTCAGAGGGATTTTGTGGGTACAGTGTCTTCTTTATTTCCTGGATGTTTTCCACCAATCCAATTAGTAACTACCAGAAATAAAAATAAACTTGTGTACTAATATCTATCTATCTATCTATCTATCTATCTATCTATCTATCTATCTATCTATCTATCTATATATATATATATATATATATATAATATATATAAAATTTCCTCCACTCTTCTGGGAAGATGTTCCACTAGATTTTGGAGTGTGCTTGTAAAGATTTGTGCTTATTCAGACAAAAGAGTGTTAGAAAAGTCAGGTACTGATAAAGGTAAGCTGAGGAGGCTTGGGATGCAGTCAGTGTACACATTCATCCAGAAAGATGTTCATTATGGTTGAGGTCAGAGCTCTATAGCATGCTGCTCAAGATCTTCCACTCCAACCGGTGCAAAGCAGATCTTCATGAAGTTTGCTTTCTGCACATGGGCATTGTCATGCTAAAATATGTTTGGGTCTCCTAGTTCAAGTGAAGGGAAAACTTGATGCCTGCAACTTTGTAAACACAGTTTGGGGAAGAACCAGATATGACTGGAAAAGTCTCCAAAAATCCCAAAACTCTAAAATAACAATTTAGATTTTACATTAAAAGCTGATTTTTTTTGTTGTTGTTTTTTTGGATCACTACAGTGTTTATTCATTTTCAAAGAAATTGCACTAAACAAGGACAATACTGCAGCTAAACAAATAAATCAGTAGAATTTTCTAGTTGTTACCATTGAGGAATATTAGATTCACCCACTGTAGTTGTGAGGTTAGCTGATGTTAGCATGTTTGTTATCATAGCTAATGGTAGCTGAATATTTCCAAAAATGGCGTATCCATGCTGAAATAAATTTCTTTTACAGATTCACATCCCAAACATTTAATTTCTGGACTAAATATGAGAACATTTAATAAACAAACAAACAAATAAATAAATAAACCGATGTTTGTGTGTGTGCCGAATGCAGAAGCATGTTGATGCCACCGCCGTCGTCCTCATCACAGAAAGGTCTAATAGCTCATGACTGCTATTATTTACACAAAGACTCCTAATTTCTTTCTTCTTCTTATCACCATCCTAATTGGTGCACATGCATATAAAAAAAAAAACCTCGTCATGAACTGCAAGAAAATCAGAAACCCATTGAGAATCAAATTTATGTATTTATTATTTTTTTTAAAAGCCTGAGGAAGCAGAGGTCACGTCATGTATGTGAGAATCCCTCCCGGAATCAAATGGATATACAATGTACGAACGTATGCAAATCAGTGTCACGAGTATCGGACTGACTGACAGCAACAAATTCCAAAACTAATTAAAGTGCTGAAGAATTAGGAGAGAGGAGCCGGAATTTCGGGCCGTGGGGTATTAAACTATTTACGATGTTATTACGGCTTAGCGCGACTCATTATCTGAGCGCGTGCAATTTAAATCTGACGAAAAGAAATGAGATGATCGTTTGGTGCTTCTGAAATAAAAGCCTGGCTGTAATCTGTACGCAGTTCGCATACTTCTTGATGCACGCTTTGATGTTTAAGGCATTAATAGAGAAGTGGAAATGTAAACAAATAAGAATACAAATATATTTTAGTGGCTTGCAAAGAAATCTATCCAATCTAGTATCAAAAAACATACTTTATAAAAAGCTTGTGCGTTCAGAGATTATTTTCTCAGACTGTTACATGGGACTTTTCTGCTCACCGCAGCTGCAAAGAGTAGTTATTTGAGCTACCATGGCCTTCCTGTCGGATTGGAGCGGTCTGGTAATTCTCCTCTGACCTCTCCGAGCAACAAGCCAGACCTGCCTGCCGGGTGCTTTGTTTTTCTCGCTATTATGTGTAAAATCCTAGGAGAGCAGCAGTTTCTGAAATACTCCAAGCAGTCTGGTGGCCTGGGCAACATCACCTTATTCTGATCTTTAGTGTGTACAGGAAAATAAAATGGAAGCACTTGGTGATAGATAGATAGATAGATAGATAGATAGATAGATAGATAGATAGATAGATAGATAGATAGATAGATAGATAGATAGATAGATAGATAGATAGATAGATAGATAGATAGATAGATAGATAGATAGATAGATAGATAGATAGATTACTATTAGCTCAATGCTCTAAAACAAACAAAAACATGTTTGTTTCTCTACATTTCTTGATTTGTTTTTTCTGCAGCCCACATTATGTACCATCATTTTGACCTCTGAGTGTCTGAGACTGTGTGTGTGTTTGTGTGTGCATATTTTTCCTGCCTTTCAGAGTGTAAAACATCCTTATCTTGACCCAGCAGGCTAAAGAAATGAGTCAACCTCTTTTTCTTATGTTGTTTCTAAGGTTATATTTCAGGTCATATTCAGAGTCAGGTCTTGTACTTCTGACGCATGGCGCTTTCCTGTAATATGTAAGATAGTAAGAAAATCATTTGCATGACATTTTTTTTTACTGCGGATGCAATTAGCTCAAAGGGTTTAGCACGCCCAGTGTGAACCTTGCTGTAAATCTTTGCAAAGCACTGGTGAGAACGTGAGGTGTTCGAGCAAACCTGATGCAACTGCACCATCATCCTGTTTTCTCATCAGCACATGACCCTCTTGTTCCTTCTTTAATTGCTGCAGGACATCGAGAAGCAGCTACCTTCACAGTTCAGGACGTCACAGCCGACTGAGGTCTCATTAGTCTAGTTTAATGGTGAGGGGTGTCTAGAGCACCCGAAACACAATTTCTTTAAATGATCAACAAAAGAAAACGATCTCTGATGAATTGCTTCCCTGGCGTAAATATGATGTAAGATAATTGGGGATGCATTTCCATAAACATGGCTGCCAACAACCCAAATCCCAGAGTGCTAGGCATCAGGGTTTTTTAATCAACGGCAAACAAAAAAGTGCATGGTTGCCGAGTTTCTAGCACAAAGTCCTCTTTCAGCAGGGTTCTCTTCGTTCCAATGTGAAACCAGATTACAAACATAAAACATGTTCATGTGAGGTTCGGTGGTTACAGGTGCTATTGCAGTAAGCAGTGAAGGGTCTGAGTGCTGTTTCATAGAGAATGTGCATGTATAATGGTAGATGTGTGTGTGTAGTGTGTGTGTGTGTGGAAAGGGAATTGATGGGTGAATATGCATTTTTGAATGGTACAATGTGTTGTATGTTATAGTCTGTATTTTATGAACGTGTAGCAGTGTATAATGAAGAAAGAAGAAGAGAGTGAGAGAAAGAGAAAGAGAGATGGGAAAGGGAATTGATTAGTGAATTTGTATTTTTTTTTATTTTTCTTATTGTTTTATTTGGAATGTTGGTGTATAATGAAGATAGAGAAAGAGTGGTAGAAAAGAGAGAAAGAGTGAGAGAAAAGTTAGAGAAAAAAATGGGAGAGTGAGAGAGTGTGAGGGATGGGAGGTAGGTAGATAGGTAGATAGGTGTGTAAATATGGTGGCTTGTGTTGTATGTTACAGTTTGTGTTTTATTGAGAATGTTGGTCTATAATAAAGAGAACATAAAAAAGAGAGTGAGAGAAAATAGTGTGTGAGAAAGTGAAAAAGGGTGAGAGAGTGAGAAAAAAAGAAAGCGAGAGAGTTAAAAATAGTTAGAGAGAAAAAGAAATGGTAAATGCTGGTGTTAAATGGTAGATGTTGTAGTGTGTGTGGTGATGAATGCTGGTGGTTGATATAGAATGTTGCTATTACAATCGACATTTTGTTAGTGATGAAACTTGGTGTGTGGGTGTGTGTGTGTGTGTGTGTGTGTTAGTCTATGTCTCAGATCGCAAGACCCTACAGCGGATTGTGAGGATGGCTGAGAAGATAATTGGGGTCTCTTTTTCTTCCGTCATGGACGTTTACACCACACGCTGTATCCATAAAGCCACCAGCATTGTGGCTGACCACACACACCTCAAACACTCTTCACTCTCCTGCCATCTGGAAAGAGGTACAAAAGCATTCAGGCCTCACATCCAGACTGAATAACAGTTTTTTTTCCACAAGCCATCAGACTCCCTAACATGAAGGAGCTAGACTGATACACACAATATCAACAGAGGAAAATAAATAAATGCTGTATGCACAATTCTGTTGATCCAAAGGTTTACATCCAGCTAAATGTTACAGTATTTCTTTTTTATTTGTACATGGACAATCCATTTTGCACATCCTTCTTTACACAACCTTCATACTGTATATAGACAATCCTTTTTGCACAATCTACTTTACTGGTTGGTGTTACTGTGTTACTGTTTTTCCTTGTCTCATGTTGTCTCTTGTCTTTTTTCTTTTTCTTCCTCCCTCCTCCCCTTTGTTGCAGTAATTGTTGCACATGTGCACTTTGTGTTTGAGTTATGTGTACTTCTGTGTTCTTTTTGTTAATTAATGGTTCTGGGGAAACCTTGTTTCATTTCACTGTGTACTGCACTGTATATGGTGGAAATGACAATAAAGCCGACTTGACTTGAGCGAGTGAGAGAAGAGAGAGAGAGAGAGAGAGAGAGAGAGAGAGAGAGAGAGAGAGAGAGAGAGAGGGAGGTGGTCACTGCTGGTTTTTGTTGGTATATAGCAGCTTACATAATGGCAAATGCTAGTGTTTAATGGAGGATGTTTGTATGTTATGGTAAATGTTTGTGTGCATTGCAGTGTGTGTGTGTGTGTGTGTGTGTGTGTGTGTGTGTGTGTGTGTGTGTGTCTGTGTCTGTGTCTGTGTGTCTGTGTGTAATGGAGAATGCCTGTGTTTTTTTTAGTAAACTGTGATGGGTGTGGTGGTAAATGTTGATGTTTGATAGAGAAAATCAGTGATTGATGGAGAATTCCCAATAAGAATGAACTTTCTTTTATAAAATGAACTCAATCAGCTATAAAGGTGGTAGTGAAGTAGTTGAGGTGAGGAGGTCCAGGGTGCAGTCAGCGCTCCAATTCATCTTAAAGGTGTTTAATAGGGTTGAGCTCCATAGCAGGATATCTTCCAAACAGGTATCTTTATTAAGCTAGGTTTTGTTTTGGGTCTCCTAGTTGAAGTGTACAAACAATTGTTTGCCTTCAACTTTGTGGTAACAGTTTGAGGAAGAACTACAGATGTAATGCTTTAAATATAATTGAGAGCAAATTAAAACATATTCCTTTTGTTTTCTTTTTTTTTTTACACTTTAATTCTCATTGGATGTCTTTTATTAGGTTAGAAGATTTGCTTGATGCCCATAACACATCAAAATGATTATTAAATCATTATATTCTGTTTTGTTTGTCCATAATTGTCTTGTCTTTCATCACTATTACATCAGCTCCAATTAAACGTTAAATTTTTCACACCACTTTACTGGGTTAGAACCAGAGGCTTGACTGGGAGAGTTTACAGCTATACACACATGCACACTCACACACACACACAAACACACACACACACACACATACACACACACACACACACACACACACACACTTGCACAAAGCCTATGCAAACATGCAGAAAAAAAACAAAAAAACTAAAGCTAATAACACAATAGTACGTATGCAATCTGACAATCACATGCCGTAACTTGCTGCAACATGATCTGGGCACACACCAGCACAAAACACACACACACACAAACACAAACACACACACACACACACACACACACACACACACACACACACACACACACACACACACAGCTCCAGGTCTCTCAGCAGTGCCAAAACAACTTAATGGATTAATTGGGGAACCAACAGTGTTAATTAGGCCTTTGGGGTTCTGATTCCACTCCTCATTAACGCTGCTTCAATTAACAGAGATGTTGTGTTGCGGTCTAAGGATCAGCAGGAGGAAAGGCCGGGATCCGTGCCTGTATATGGATGGTTTTGTGTGCATGACACGGACCACAGATCATAAAAGAAAGAAAAAGGAGAATAAAGAAATTAAGTAAAAAAAAAAAAAGAAAAAGATGGCTTCTTTTCGGGACATTTACAATTTCGGTAGAACTGACAAAAAGAAAAAAAATGCCTTGTACAAGATCTTGGACAAGATCTACAGCTTATTCTTGAAAGATTCAGCACCATGGACAATGTCTGTGGGTTAAGCATCTCAGTGTCTACTCATTCAGACTAAGCAGTGTTTAAGAACCTTGGCCAGTTTATACAGTTTAAGATCCTTGAGCACTCTCCAATATTTAAGAACCTTGGACGGTGTATATAGTTTCAGAAACATGAGCAGAGTCTAATATTTCAGAACCTTGGACAGTGTATACAGTTTTAGAAACTTGAGCAGAGTCTAATATTTCAGGACCTTGGACAGTGTATACAGTTTCAAATGCTTGAGCAGAGTCTAATATTTTAGAACCTTGGACAGTGAATACAGTTCCAGAATCTTGAGCAAAGTCTAATATTTCAGAACATTGAACAATGTGCACAGTTTCAGATCCATAGCAATGTCTAATATTTCAGAACCATGGACATTGTGACTAATATTACAGATCTTTTAGCAATGTTTAAAATGTTAGAACCTTGAATAGTGTCCACTTTGTAAAGTGTCAAAAGTTTAAGCAGTATTTAGGAACCTTGGCGATGGTTTTGGGCCTGTTTTGCACATATAAGTAAGGTTTTCTCTGATATGCTGCTCAACAAGTGTGTTTGCCAGCTAGATATTTCTAAAAATGTCTAAGAAATAGTCAGTTAGCTTATATTAACCAGCTGTTTTCTTTATATTTCCAAGACTTTTAAGACACCCTTATGCCAGTTTTGTCATTCAGGACCATCCAAGTCACAAAAATGAATGAATGAATAGATAAATAAATAAATGGCCATAGCCAAAAAACATAAATACATATTTAGTAGTAACTACAAACAAACAAATTAATAAACAAACATACAAACAAAGAATAAACAAATAAATTAATGAATATATGCTGCAGTGTATTTATTTATTTGTTTATTAACTTAATTATATTCACTACTAAATATGTATTTGGTTTTTTTTTTTCTTTGTTCATCTCTTTGTTGAGATTAAAGCAAATGTTTGTCAACAAAAACTATAAAAAGAAGAGAGAAAAAAGGTCTGTGTGAAATATTTGCTCTTTCTGGAATGCTCCACTAAACTACACAATGCAGCACATTACGCTCTCAACCTAAAGAGGTATAAACTCATTCATATTTATGTCTTCCTCGTTTTTGCGCTTCTTATGTAGCATTCATAGAACGAGACATAATATTATCTCTCTCACTTTCGCTCTGTCTCTCATACTCTCGCACACTTTGAGATTGCATCTATTAATCTAAATCAACAAATTAATTGATTTAACCTCACAGCTACGTTCTGTCCATCTCACTTTCATAGACAGTTCTAATTTCAGCTGCTGCATCACCACAGGCTGAGAAAGAAAATCAATTCTTATTTATTTTTCGCCTCTCTCACATTCTTTTTTTTTTTATATAATTTATTTACGGCTCGTTCGCAGCGTGCCTGTGAATGAGAGGTGTATTGAAACGCTGTTCTGTTTGCTAATTAGTAGCAGATGTCAATTGATTTCATAGAAAAATGACTGTTTTAAAATTTCATGATGATGCACCTGAGTTATGATTACCTCCAAAAAAGAAAAAAAAGGAATAAAATGCCCTGTTTGTTTAGATCGAGTATGAAACGAGGAAAGAATGAGGAGTGTTTGATTTTCACAACAGCCAGACTCAATAATTCAAAGCAAACAGCTCATCTCTGGGCAAACAAAAGAACAAACAAAATTACAGAATCCTCCAGCCATATTTTCCACAAATAGAACATTTCCAAGCCTTTGTGTGAGCTTCCATTGTAAAGAACATGACACGATTTACACACCAACATTCTCTCTCCGTACACCTTCCTGCTATTGTTTTTTTTTCCTTTTGAGATTGTCCAAAGCCATAAAACTCAATCACACTGCATTTTATTTTATCATTTATTAAACGCGTATCTTGTTCAAAAATACAGTGTTTTGGCCTGGATACACTATATGGACAAAAATATTGGGACATCTTCTGGAATGTACGTTTCCCCCAAAACTGATAGCACAATGTTATAGGCATACAATTGTATAGGACGTCTTTGGATGCAGCAGCCTTACATTTCCCCTCAAATTAAAAAACACAATCCTGTTCCAGCTATAGATCTCTGACCTCAACCCTACTAAACACTTTTGGGATGAATTGGAACATAAAATGCACCCCAGGCCTCCTCATCTCACTCACATAGTACCTGCACCTACACCATTCCAAACCCTGACCCTAACACCACTGTGGCTGAATGAGTTCAAATCTCAATAAATACACTCCAAAATCCAGTGGAACTTCTCAGAAGAGTGAAAGTTATTATAACAGCAAATGGGGACCAGAAATGGAACTGGATGTTCAAAGAACATGGTGTAGTTCACACCCTGTATGTACGCTTGCTTTCTGTAAAAGGGTAAATGAAGAATGTTATGATTTCATTTAAAATCTAGGTATTTCTAATATCCATTGAACAAGCAGAAAGATATCCTTTAAATTTACACTTTATATATTAAAATCATACATGCACATGTACAACTGATCTATGTAACTTAGTCTTCTTAGACATACAGACAGACAGACAGACAGACAGACAGACCGACCAGTATATTGCCAATGTAAATTTGACGCCAATACTAAATGTAAAACAGCAATTTTTGGATACACAGCCTTCCAGGGTTCAGGAATATCTCTAAACACTAGAAGTCATTCTCATAAAAAAACATGTTCAGCCCTGCAGGTCAGTGCCAATGCAAGCTCTGACCCCACAAAGGCTTTATACATCAATAAAGCATGCAATCATTTCCACTGGCCCTTTCCCAACAATCCCCAAAACCTGAAACAGGAAGTAACCTGACAATATGAAAAATGCCATCTGAGGAAAACTTTCACACCTGATGCAGCTGAAGTAAAATTTTTTCCATTTTTCCAAAAGGACCAGGCATCAGTTCTCCAGACTGTACCCTGTGCCTTACAAACAGCTTTCACACTCCAATAAAAATATGTACTGAACTCTCGGGTCAAATGGGCCCAGGGTCTGGACAGAAATAAAAAAAAAAAACTGTGAAGTGTGAAAACAATTTAAGTTTCAAACTGACGTTATTCAGTTCTACTGAAGTCGTCTTTTTGAAGCAAAAATGAAAAAAATGTAGTTTGATATTTCACTTTTCTGAATAAAATGCACTAAGGGGTATGTGCTCAACAAAAGCCCAAGGATGTATGTGCATTTAAGCTTCCACCATGTAAGGATTATACCCTGCGTCATAGGCTACACTTCCTATCAGACACTATGTCTCTTTCATCTTTCATGCATTTGTTTTGCACACCTGTTTCACGATCATGAGCACTTACTTATTCCAACAGTACTGTTGCTTTATGTCTTTTTTACCATTGTTTCTTCATTCTTGTATTCATGTCCTGCTTCCTCATTCCTCACACCACGTACCATACCATACATGGATGAAAAATCAAAAAGAACAACTCTGTTTCTTTAAATGTTTGTAAAACTTAATGAAAAACACCAGGATGTGGTCTATAAGGAAAAACATATTGGTATACGTAATTTTTCAAGCCTTATGTGGTTCTTCCCTAAACATGAAAATAATCCTGACACGGTTTGAAATGGAAGATCTCCTGCTACTTTTTCAGCAATTTAAGATATAGGAGCTCGCCTGTTGGATCGAACCATACGAACCAGCCTTCGCTCCTCACGTGCATCAACGAGCCTCGGCCTCCCATGACCCTGTCACAGGTTCACCACTGTTCCTTCCTTGAACCACTTTTTATAGATAGGAGCATCTCACAAGTCGCCCCAACCGTCTAGCCATTACAATTTGGCCCTTGTCAAACTTGCCCATTTTTCCTGCTTTTAACACATCAAGATTGAGGATAAAATGTTCATTTGCTGTTTTATGAGACTGAGGAAAAGAGACATTGGTGAAAGAAGGGTGTATGTGTGGATAAACTTTTATCAATGAACAACCTACAAAAAACAGATGATGTTTTCCAAAACCTTATCATTCAAAAAAATAATGGCAAAATAACACATTCATTGGGACTTGCATGGCAAAAGCGTCACATAATCTAAAACTGATGAATATTATGGTTTTAGAAAAAAATCCGATCCAAAAAATATAATAAATTCATTAAAAAAAAAAAGATACTGCTTACATCCACGACCCTACATACACTAGCAGCCATTTAGCTCTGTGAGCTGATTCACCCACATGTGCCATCTTGATCTTCTTGCCTTGCAGTGAGTGGGCTGTCAGATTCTTTCGCTGCTGCTAAAACATCAACATTTACGGTTAATGAGTTTTGATCTCAGTATTTATTATGCACTGTTATTTTGAACTTTTAAAATGTTATAGTATTGTTGTAGAGAAAAACCATCACCCGTAACCGGTGAGAAGACGCGCAGACCTGCAGCTGTATTTACACTAACGAGCAACTTCCCGTGTAGTGCCGAGGTACGATCCGAGCGATGTGAGGGGAGCAACGTGACATGAGAAACAGCAGCAGGTTAGAATGAGCAGATGAGCAACATTGTGACACATCGCTATGGAGCCACGTTGCGTGTTAGGGCTCTAAGAGACACACTGACAAGTGACATGACAACATGGCAACTAACGGCATTGAGAACGACTACACAGGGATACAGCTAGCACGGGAACCGGCAACAGCACCGAGCAACATTGGGACACGGTGACAAGTGGCAGGGTAACAAGGCAACTCACGAAACGACACAGAGCTACAACAACGATACGGTGATAGGATGACCACATGAACAGCGTGACTAGTAATATGAGAAAGCAGTTTGCCAGTGCCAAGGCAACCACTGGTTTCTTGATATGCAGATATTAAAAATATGGGGGAAAGCTGAGACATGGGGCTAACAACACCACGTCAACTAAAGAAGAGTTTGAAAACAGGCAGCAAAGGGGCATCTGAGATCAGATTTCTTTTTATTTTGCAATTTCTTGATGTAGTAACTTTTCTGAGTGAAAATAACAATACCTAGAGCAACCTCCATTTACAGCAAGTGACAGATGCCTTAATCCATAGGAATTTACTCATCTGAGCAGTTGAGAGTAAAGAACCTTACTTCATGAAAAAGATTTAATCAAAAGTAAGTAAGGGAATTCGAAATAGTTTAAGCCAACAAGAAAAGCCTTGCTGGAACTGACAGCCTGCTACTGGTTTACATTTATACTGGTTTACAGTCATGAAGGTTTAGGTAGAAGTGTGACATGGTAATGGTTTTAATTACAACCTCATTTGTATCACAAAATGACCTCAACCCTCACCTCTCACCAGAGTTTCGAAAAGTTCACATCAAACCCCTCAACCCATAAGAGATTCAGAGTGGATTTGCAAGGAAGGTTGCTGTTAAACGTGTCCAAGGTTCTTCGAGCAGCACCATGCATTTCTGCTTTTCACCACGAATAAGGTGACACGATCTCAATGTGTTTTGCAGCGCTAAGGGAGGAAGAGCGATTCAGGAAGGGAAATTTGCTCAATACTTCATTTCAGGTTCTCAATACGTTTAATTTCCCCTGAGCAAGAACGAGTCACTAAACACCTCGACTGATCTCACACCCAATCTGCAAAGAGGTAACATTTCCATTCGCCCACTGCAGCATTTGAATTGCCAATCAATCAAACAATCAATTAGAAAAAAGGAGACTAAGTGTTGCATAATATTTGGAGTTTTGGAAGTGGTTAATTGGTTATGCATTTTTGGGTGAGGTGAATTTTGTGGGTCAGATAGGCAGTGGTTTTGGGGTTGCACCATTAGTTAAATGTCATGTGTAAACCTTTTGGTTTTCTTGGATCGGAGTTGTTGTTTTTGCCAGAGTGGATGGTGCAGGTTTTCTGTTCAGAGTCTGGGTGTTTTTGATGTGGTGCCAGATTGTGTGGGTGAAAGTTGTATTCTTAAGGAGTGATGATGATGGAATAAGGCATGGTATAATGGTGAAATAGGACTGCATTTTATGTTGCATTTTTATTTAACTAAATAAAAGAGGTTGCATTCGCAATGAGTAGAAGTGTACTTTTGATATGGGGTCATATTGGACGAGCGGAGTTACAGTTGGATTGTTGAAACGTGCTTTTATTATGTGTTTTTTTTTAAAAGGTGGATTACATTTGGATTTTTGAGACGTGTGCTTTTGGTATAGGATAGAATTACTTACTAATCGGAAGGTCAAGGGTTCAGGCCCCGGGTATCACCAAGCTGCCACTCTTAGGCCCTTAACCCTCAATGCTCCAGGGGAGCTGACTCTGCGCTCTGACCCCAGCTTCCAAACAAGCAATAATTCCACTGTTCTGTAATGTATATGTGACAAATAAAGACTATTATTTAAAATGGGTGGAGTTAAATTAGCATTTTGGAGATTTGTGCTTTTACTGTGGCGTTATTCAGTATTCTATGGGTAGAGAGATATTTTGGAGTGGCATTGTTTTAATGCAATACATCATACATTTAAGGTGGGTCAGTATTGGGTGGATGGAGACTTACTTGGTGGGTGAAGCTATGATTTTTGCAAGTAGTCATATTGAATCAGTGGAGAATGTTATTTAGTTTGTTGAAGTTGTGTGTCTTAGAGTAGGGTCAGATTGGATGAATTGGTGTTATATTGGTGGAACAAGTCATGTATTGGTTGTGGTCAGATTGATAGCACTGATAGAACTGTGGAATTTGGGGTGGCGTTTTATGTGTGAAATACATCACATGCTTAATGATATTAGGGAAAACGGATACATGAATGGATGGTGAGTGGTGAATGGAAAGTGGGCGGAGTTGAGGTCAAGTGCATGTGGAGGAATAGAATAGAGCCTTGCGAGGTTAAAAAGGTTATTTAAAAAATAATTTGTAAGAAATAACTGTAT